>NC_091337.1:7051620-7156620 GCF_038502225.1 Cherax quadricarinatus | reverse complement strand
GAACACCTTCATAAGTACTCTCATAAATCATTTGAACACCTTCAAAAACACCTTTGAATAACCTCAAAACACCATTTGAGTACTCCCAAATACACCACTGAATACTACTAAAACACCACTGAATACACTCAAAACACCACCAAAATCACCATAAACTAAGATCAACACCCACATCCCACAACCCACATCGCCCACAACCCTCATCACCCACATCACCCACACCCCACATTTTTTTCTCGTTTTAACTAATTTCATCAGAAAAAGTCACAACAACAACCCACAACTTATAACCACTTTTCAACAACTCTAGTTCGACAACAACACCCATAACCCACAACACCCACACCCCACAATTTTTTTTTTCTCGTTTTAACTAATTTCATCAGAAAAAGGCACAACAACAACCCACTTATAACATCTTTTTCGGTATCTCTAGTTCGACAACAACACCCACAACCCACATCACCCACACCCCACAACACACACAACCCACATCACCCACACCCCACAACACACACAACCCACATCACCCACACCCCACAATTTTTTTCTCGTTTTAACTAGTTTCATCAGAAAGTCACAACAACAACAACCCACAACTTATAATCACACCTTTGAATAGCCTCAAAACACCATTTGAGTACTCCCAAATACACCACTGAATACTACTAAAACACCACTGAATACACTCAAAACACCACCAAAATCACCATAAACTAAGATCAACACCCACATCCCACAACACCCACAACCCACAACACCCACATCCCACATCACCCACAACCCACATCACCAACAACCCACAATTTTTTCTCGTTTAACTAATTTCATCAGAAAAAGTCACAAAAACAACCCATTTATATCATCTTTTTTTGGTATCTCTAGTTCGACTACATTACCCACAACCCTCATCAATTACCAGTTTATTCACAATTTTTTCCCCTTCTTTTTACTGAATCTTAAATGTAATACACATTCCTCTTTACATTACTAAAATTCTAATAAAATCCTCTCCATACCCATCTCCTTGTATCCACATAAATTGATATTATACTCGCATCAACTAATCTCACTACCCAACTATTGCGACATGTTTCAACACCATCCATTCTTTTCCAATATATCATAACTTTTCAATTCTATAATTTCTTTTTAAAATATTCACACATTACCTTTATTTTCAGTAAAATCTCCCCATATTTCATTAAATTTCTAATACAACCCTCCCCATACCCCTCTCCATCTCACCCGCATTTCTTCACATCCACTCACCCATCTCCCAACACACCTCTCCATCTCACCCGCATTTCTTCACATCCACTCACCCATCTCCCAACACACCTCTTCTGAACACACACAAAAATCACATTTCACATCCACAAATGCATCTCATCTCCCTTCTCAAATCCACTAAAATCACTGTAACCAAGATATTCACAAAACTCTATGACCACCTAACACACACACACACACACACACACACACACACACAGTTTTGACTATATAGTAGAGTTACAAGTGGAGAAGGTAACAGGAACTGAAGGGGACAGGCCAAACTATAAAAGGGGGGACTACACAGGTATGAGAAACTTCCTGCAGGAGGTTCAGTGGGACAGAGAAATGGTAGGAAAATCAGTAAACGAGATGATGGAATATGTGGCAACAAAGTGCAAGGAGGCAGAGGAAAGTTTTGTTCCCAAGGGAAACAGAAATAATAGGAAGACCAAAACGAGTCCTTGGTTTACCCGAAGGTATAGAGAGGCAAAAACTAAGTGCAACAGAGAATGGAAAAGGTACAGGAGGCATAGGACCCAGGAAAACAGATAAGAAAACAGATAAGAAAACAGATAAAGAAAGCAGATAAGGAGGGAGGCCCAGCGACAGTATGAAAACGACATAGCATCGAAAGTCAAATCTGACCCGAAACTGCTGTATAGCCACATTAGGAGGAAGACAACAGTCAAGGACCAGGTGATAAGGCTGAGGAAAGAAGGTGGAGAACTCACAAGAAACGATCAAGAGGTATGTGAGGAGCTCAACACGAGATTTAAGGAAGTATTTACAGTAGAGACAGGAAGGACTCTGGGGGGACAGACCAGATGGGGACACCAGCAAGGAATACACCAACAAGTGTTGGACGACATACATACAGATGAGGAGGAGGTGAAGAAACTGCTAAGGGACATCGATACCTCAAAGGCAATGGGACCGGACAACATCTCTCCGTGGGTCCTTAGAGAGGGAGCAGATATGTTGTGCGTGCCACTTACCACAATCTTCAACACATCCCTGGAAACTGGGCAACTACCTGAGGTATGGAAGACGGCAAATGTAGTTCCCATTTTCAAAAAAGGAGACAGAAAAGAGGCACTAAACTATAGACCTGTGTCATTGACGTGTATAGTATGCAAAATTATGGAGAAGATTATCAGGAGGAGAGTGGTGGAGCACCTGGAACGGAACAGGAGTATAAATGCCAACCAGCACGGATTCACGGAAGGCAAATCCTGTGTCACAAAACTTCTGGAGTTTTATGATAAAATAACAGAAGACAAGAGAGAGAGGGGTGGGTTGATTGCATCTTCTTGGACTGCAAGAAGGCCTTTGACACAGTTCCTCACAAGAGATTAGTGCAGAAGCTAGAGCATCAGGCGCATATAACAGGAAGGGCACTGCAATGGATCAGAGAATACCTGACAGGGAGGCAACAACGAGTCATGGTACGTAATGATGTATCACAGTGGGCACCTGTGACGAGCGGGGTCCCACAGGGGTCGGTCCTAGGACCAGTGCTATTTTTGGTATATGTGAACGACATGACGGGAAGGGTTAGACTCAGAAGTGTCCCTGTTTGCAGATGATGTGAAGTTAATGAGGAGAATTAAATCTGATGAGGACCAGGCAGGACTTCAAAGAGACCTGGACAGACTGGACACCTGGTCCAGCAAATGGCTTCTCGAATTTAATCCTGCCAAATGCAAAGTCATGAAGACAGGGGAAGGGCACAGAAGACCACAGACAGAGTATAGGCTAGGTGGCCAAAGACTGCAAACCTCACTCAAGGAGAAAGATCTTGGGGTGAGTATAACACCGAGCATGTCTCCGGAAGCACACATCAATCAGATAACTGCTGCAGCATATGGGCGCCTGGCAAACCTGAGAACAGCATTCCGATACCTTAGTAAGGAATCATTCAAGACACTGTACACCGTGTATGTCAGGCCCATACTGGAGTATGCAGCACCTGTTTGGAACCCGCA
Source organism: Cherax quadricarinatus (assembly GCF_038502225.1). Taxonomy (NCBI): domain Eukaryota; kingdom Metazoa; phylum Arthropoda; class Malacostraca; order Decapoda; family Parastacidae; genus Cherax; species Cherax quadricarinatus. Next base: position 7,153,360 of record NC_091337.1, on the reverse strand, counting down.
CTTGATAAAGCACGTCAAGAAACTAGAGAAAGTACAAAGGTTTGCGACAAGGTTAGTTCCAGAGCTAAGGGGAATGTCCTATGAAGAAAGATTAAGGGAAATCGGCCTGACGACACTGGAGGACAGGAGGGTCAGGGGAGACATGATAACGACATATAAAATACTGCGTGGAATAGACAAGGTGGACAAAGACAGGATGTTCCAGGGAGGGGACACAGAAACAAGAGGCCACAATTGGAAGTTGAAGACACAAATGAGTCAGAGAGATAGTAGGAAGTATTTCTTCAGTCATAGAGTTGTAAGGCAGTGGAATAGCCTAGAAAATGACGTAGTGGAGGCAGGAACCATACACAGTTTTAAGACGAGGTTTGATAAAGCTCATGGAGCGGGGAGAGAGAGGGCCTAGTAGCAACCGGTGAAGAGGCGGGGCCAGGAGCTAGGACTCGACCCCTGCAACCACAAATAGGTGAGTACAAATAGGTGAGTACACACACACCTAACCTAACCTAACCTAACCGAACCTAACCTAACCTGACCTAACCTAACCTGACCTAACCTAACCTAACCATCCCAACCTAACCGAACCAACCTAACCTAACCTAACCTAACTTATCCTAACCTAACCTAACCTAACCTAACCTAACTTATCCTAACCTAACCTAACCTAACTTATCCTAATCTAACCTAACCTAACCTAACTTATCCTAATCTAACCTAACCTAACCTAACTTATCCTAACCTAACCTAACCTAACCTAACTTATCCTACTCAAATCCACTAAAATCACTGTAACCAAGATATTCACAAAACTCTATGACCACCTAACACACACACATACACACACCTCACTTTACTTTGAACACCTTCAAGGGGCGAGGGGCGTGGGCGGGGCGCGAGGGCGCGGTGGGGCCGGTGGGTCGGCGCGACGGTCGGGGGGGCGCGGGGGGCGCGGGTGGGGTGGGGGGGGTGGGGGGGGGTCGTGGGTCGTGGGCGGGGGGTCGTGGGCGGGGTTAAGGTCATTAGCACATAGGTGTGAAAAAGGTCATTAGCACATAGGTGTGAAAAAGGGACCGCTCAGCCGCAGCCCTTTCGGGAGGGACCGCTCAGGAAGGGACCGCTCAGCCGCACCCCTTTCAGGAGGAGACCGTTCAGCCGCAGGGACCGCTCAGCCGCACCCCTTTCAGGAGGAGACCGCTCAGCCGCAGGGACCGCTCAGCCGCCTTCAGCACTATTACCTATAATTATTATTATTATAATCAAAAAAGAAGCGCTAAGCCACAAGGACTATACAGCACTATTACCTATAAAATAACTCAAGAAATCGTAATGTTCTATGAGTAAAATTATATGCTAGAGGTTAAGTTCTTTTAGTTCAGTGGATATGGTATGATGCCGGAGAAAGGCTCTTAATCCAAGAAATTTGACTTATCCTACCCTCCTGTAAATCAAAATTGTTTGCTTCCCATTCCCCAGGCATTGTACGACCTCTACAAGTTGAGCTCTTCCTCATGAATATACTTATTTCAAAGGATATATCTATTCATACAGTATTCTGATGAGGAATTTGAAATAACTTGTACATCTTAGAAATGATGTACTTTTTGGATAGCTTAGACCTCCATTATGTTCGAAAATAACTACCAGATCAGTATGGGTCAAACTGAAAAAGAATAAAGTGTTTCATTAATGTAATAGGGATCTTTGCTCTGAGAGGTCAAAATTTTCCAGGCCCGAACGAAAACAAATTATGAGCAGACAACTGGACAAACTGAAGCCAAACAAGTCAACGGGCCCTGACGAGCTGTTTTCAAGGGTTCCAAAGAAATGTAAAGAGGAACTTAGCAAACCATTATCTAGTCACTTTAAGAAATCACTAAAAACGGGTACCGTACCATATAAATGGAACATGGAAAATTTGATACCCATTTACTCAGCAGGAGATAGGGCCCTAGCTTCAAACTATGGATCAATCAGTCTAACTTCAATTGTGAGAAAGTTGATGGAATCAATAATTGCTGCTGCAATTTAAAGCCAACTTGAAAGATATAATGTCGTCAACGAATCTCAGCACGGTTTTACAAGAGGGTGTTCTTGGCTTACGACTTCACTAACCTTTTTCACTGAAGTATTCGAGGCGATAGACAAAAATAAAGAATATGATAGTATACAGGGACTTAAGTAAGATCTCTGATAAAGTTCCATACAGAAGAGTGATTAAGAAAGTAGCGGCACGTAGTACAGGAGGAATGATCTGGATCGACGCATGGCTGACCAATAGGAAAGAGAATTTGCATTAATGGGAAAAAATCAGAATGAGGATCCCTTACAAGTGGTGTGCTACAGGGGTTAGTATGAAGACCCATGGTCACAGTCTATAAGTGATATAAATGAGGGAATAAATAGCAAGCAACATAAGCAAGTTTGCCGATGACAGTAAAATTGGCGGTCAAATAAATTCTGATGAGGATACTAAAAAGCTACAGCATGACCTGGATAGGTTAATGTTATGGTCGCAGAAATGGTAGATGCAGTTCAATGTAGACAAGTATAAGGTTCTAATCTTAGGAAAATAAAATAATATGGGACTTACACACTGAATTTGCACTCTTTGGGAGGACATAGAATTGGGGGAGATATGACTGAAGTATATAAATGGAAAACATGAAAAAATGAAGCGTTTGAAAATGCCCAATATAGACAGGATTCGCAGCAATGAATTCCAGTTGGATTTATTTAGATTTGGAAAGGATATATAGGAAAGTACTGATTTGGTAGTAGTGATAGTGTAGTAATGTAGGGTTGCCTCCAGTTAGGAATTGGGGTAATGTAGTGTACACGTAAGACAGGAAAAATAAGCTTATGTAGACCAGACGTGAGGGGAAGGCAAGACCACAGTGGCTTACCTCTGAGCAGGCTCCCTAGCGAGCGCTATGGTAAACAGGGTAGACGGGCATTATGAAGTTACTGGGGTAGGAATACCGTTACAATAGAATTGCAGATAGGTGGAACAAACTCCCATATATCGTCACTGCGGCAAGAATTTTGGGTTTGACAATTACACGTGTGTGTGAATTGGACTTGCCTAACATAGGCCTGCTGCTGTTCCTTCATACTGAGAATATTTCTGGAGGTTGATGAACTTGCGTCATATTGCAGCATCATGGAGGTCGGCTACCACTGCGAATCAAGGCTGTGCCAGAGGGAACCAACGTTCCTACCAGGAATGTCTTATTTACCGTCGAGAACACTGACCCTGCAGTGCCGTGGGTTACCACTTTCTTCGAGGTACGTTCATTAAAGCAATAACTTCTTTGTGGTGCGTACAAAGTCAATTTTTTTTTTTAGAATGTGGAATGTAGTCACCAACTTATCTCAAGTACTGTGTATACATCATGCCTTGAAACACCTGAGTTCTCAAAGTACGCGCAGTTAAACATCAACATCTTTGAGTAATGTGCCTATTTGAAATGGTACTTGGGATCACCAAGTTAGTTGTTACACATGTACATCACCAAATTATTTTAAGTGCATGCCCTAAATTAACAATTTCCTTCAGGCAATATTATTATATTCATGAGGATAGAATACAGCTACTAGGAAATAGGCGGTAATCAGGTTTGATATGTGAAAGCAAGAACCATAGCTTGTATCACAAATGAAAATATTCTTACACAAATAACCCGCACATAGAAGAGAGGAGCTTACGACGACATTAGTGTGACTTTGTAAATAGTTCAAGTCGGACCGAAACGTCGTCGTAAGCTCCTCTCTTCTATAAACCATACCCCCGGCCGGGATTGAACCCGCGGTCATAGTGTCTCAAAACTCCAGCCCGTCGCGTTAGCCACTAGACCAGCTAGCCACAATAAGATTCATCCAACTAGGTATATTTCTACACCATAGGAAAGTTAGCACAGGCACCTCTGTGACCACAAATGCAAGTTTTTACATTTGCATTTGTGGTCACAGAGGTGCCTGTGCTAACTTTCCTATGGTGTAGAAATATACCTAGTTGGATGAATCTTATTGTGGCTAGCTGGTCTAGTGGCTAACGCGACGGGCTGGAGTTTTGAGACTCTATGACCGCGGGTTCAATCCCGGCCGGGGGTATGGTTTATTTGCAATCGTGTCATTACGATTTCTTAAGTCCTCTCTTCTATGTGCGGGTTATTTGTGTATTGTTCCAGTCACGGTATTGTGCCTTTTTTTTCATGAAAATATTGTTAGTTGTCTGGTGTTGCCGTGATGTATTTGACTGTTGTAAACCAGGCCAAAACCCCAGTAAAATAAATCAGACGTGATAATGGATGGTTAGGACAACAGTCTGAATTATTATTATTATAATCAAGGGGGAAGCGCTAAACCCGGAGGATTATACAGCGCCTGGGGGGGGGATGTGGAAGGCATTCAGGCTTAATTCGGGGAACTGGAGCACAGATCCAATTCCCTAAATCAAGAGCCCCTCACCAACATCAAGGAACCTTCCTTGAGGGGACAACAGTCTGAAGTATCCTCCATCTGTAGGAGTAAGACAGACATACAATGATCAAGACATTTATCGTTTGGCCAAATGAATGTTACAGTGCTACACATTAACACGGCCATTGAATGACAGAGCTAAAGGGAATGTCCTACGAAGAAAGGTTAAGGGAAATCAGTCTGACGACACTGGAGGACAGGAAGGTCAGGGGTGACATGATAACGACATAAACAGTACTGCGTGGAATATTATTATTATAATCAAAAAGAAGCGCTAAGCCACAATGGCTATACAGCGCTGACTGCGTGGAATAGATAAGGTGGACAAAGACAGGATGTTCCAGAGATGGAACACAGAAACAAGGGGTCACAGTTGGAAGTTGAAGACTCAGATGAGCCAAAGGGATGTTAGGAAGTATTTCTTCAGCCAGAGTTGTTAGGAAGTGGAATAGTCTGGCAAGTGATGTAGTGGAGGCAGGAACCATACATAGTTTTAAGATGAGGTATGATAAAGCTCATGGAGCAGGGAGAGGGAGGATCCAGTACCGGTCAGTGAAGAGGCGGGGCCAGGAACCAAGTCTCGACCCCTGCAACCACGATTAGGTGAGTACATTACAGCACCAGGATGTCTACCAACCTACTTGTATTTACATTTGTCCAGCCTTTTGAGATTACCCAAGATGATGCTTTTAATATATTGCTCCACTGCGGACAGGTTATTCTCAAACCTTACCCATGTCACTATGGTTGTTATACTGATACTACTACCACCCTCTTACAGCTTGCCACTTGAATCCCGTCATTACTATATATACTCGTTGCTTAGTTGTCTCTGTATTAAAACAAAAGAAGTCACTTGTGGCAAAACGTTACCTCAATTAAAAGACACATGTGTCTTAACTATAACTCGTCGGTATCATCATATCACGTTAATAATAATCTTTATTTCTACAAATACATGATACAATTATTATAAACCTAGATGACACTGGTATACTATATAGAAAGCCCCTGGTTATGTAGAGCATTTTGGGCAACTTACTTTAATCTTGTTCCCTAGGATGCGACCTACAACAGTCATCTAACACCCGGGTACCTACTTACTGCTAGGTGAAGAGGAGTAACAGGTGTAAGAAAAAATGCACAACGTTTCACCCATGCTGGGATCGTTCTCCGTACCCTCAGTGTGTGAGCTAAGAACGCTATCACCCAAGTCACGAGCATCCACCTTAACTATCTTCCGTATCAATGTTTAATTTCGGTCGTGGAAGTTCCCTACCTCTCAGTATTTGCACAAGATAAAAGCATCGATCTTGAAGGGCTCTTGGAATTTTGATCAGTTTTCTTCCTTGAAACAAAACTGATTACCTGCCGTTCCCTAGGCGCTATATACTAATTAACGCTTCCCCGTGACCATAATAATACTAATAGATCGTAACAGTGTGTTTTTTTTTTAATTTACTCTGAGAGGCCTGTGTATATTACAGACTTTGCTGGTCCAGGTGTGGTACCCCACCACGGTTGCTACCATCTCCCGAGTCTACAAGCAAATCTTACATCACTACCTGTCCCTTACAAACGACAACCTTCTCCAACTTGAGTCTTCTGTAAGTTACACTCGTTATAACTTTTAAGTTATTGTGTTAAGTTTAAAGCCTATTAAATGGTCGTGGGTCATTAAGACTGTACTTAAGCTCTACACTATCATCAAGAATGCTTTAACCTCTAAAATAGGTATTAAACTCATTTTATATACAATATACATCTTTACAAAGTAATATGTATATTATTTTTAGATATAGTATAAATTTTCAAGCGATATAAACTAGAGGTGTATTTCACAATTACAGCTGCATGACTGTGGGTACCGCGGTGTTTCATCCATTGAAAGTGGTGCCATAGGAGGCGCTGCTAACATGATCCACTTTAAGGTCAGATTTTTCTTTTTTAAAAATGTGTATAAGAAAAAATATTAATATTGCGTAAAATCAGGTCACACAGCTGGGCCTTCTGCTAGTTTAGGGGTTCTTCTCATACAAACAAAAGTATCTCATTTTTTTTTACTAAAACTAAACATAACCAACCCTAACCTTCGTAAAATTCTCGTTATATAAAACAGTCTAATTTACTTAACTAAGAAATTCCTTAACTCTAGTTAATTTTTTTTTTTTTGGGGGGGGGGGGGAAGGAGTCGCGGAGGGAATGACGAAGCTTCAGGTGATCTAAATGGGAATATAACAGATTACAGGTACAGTGGCTGGGTTGTGCTTACTGAGAAAGTACTACCACTTGAAGACGCCCTGGGGTTATGCAGATCCGTGTTCTGAACACTCATCAGTCACGTCTTGGGGACGACATCGGGAAGCAGACGCTTACACACACATGCTCAACACTTACCCAGGAAGTATGGCGCCTCTCACTTTATTGTACGTCACTTATTAATCTGGCAATTGCCGGAAACGCCTTAATTTTTTTGTGTATTGTTCCATAAATCTTTATGCATAGATAAGAGATTTTTTTGTAACAACACTAATATTAAGGGTATATATGTATAACTAACCAAAACAACACATTTACTGAAAAATAAAGTTAATAAACAACTGATATTTTCCCCATATAGGCCATGCATCATGTAATGAATATTCTTGCTTTAAGAGTGGTAATACATTTTTAGGGCCTGTATCGTGTGTGATAGACTCGTATGACATGTATAAATGTCTTAAGGAGATCATATGTGGTCAGCTGAAGGACCTGGTGAAAGAACATGGTCAGAAAGGAGGAGTGTTGACGGTGCGACCCGACAGCGACGACCCGGCCACTGCTGTTCTCAAGGTGGGTGTTGTCCCGCAGTGTTTCATGATGCCTTTCCTTGTCCCGGAGTTGTTAGAATTTTATCCTGTCCGAAGACAGGCACAGGCATAACATAACGAAGGGAAGGTGGTATATAACCCTTACGGGTTTAACACTTCCCATGAATAATAATAATTACAACAACAACAACGATAATATAAGCATCGGTACTCACCTATTTGTGGTTGCAGGGGTCGAGACCAGGTGTCAGTCCACTTGTTCAGTTCATTATTCCATTGGCCTTTAATTAACTGCCAGAAGAACAAAATGAACTTCACAAACCTGAGACATGGTCTCCCCAAAGGAAGTTCCTTTGAGGGGTCCAAAGAGCTCTTGATCTAAGAAATTGGACCAGCCCTTCCCTTCCTAGGATAAGAACCTGAATTCCTTTCATTCCCCCAAGCGCTGTATGGCGCGCAAGGGTTTAGGAGTTCACATAAGCATATAAATCTAATATTAATTACGATTAAGTGAAAGGATCACTATCATTATTACTATTATTTCCATTATTATTTTATATTTAACTGAATCCAATATTCTTGTAAATAATTCAATGCTACCTTAACGGGGGCCAATAATTTTTTTGACATTGCCCACAGGATGATTGGGGCATGAGTAATAAGGCCTGGGGAAGCATGGTGATACCCACAGTGTGTAGATAAAGACATGGACAGCCTCATCAGCACAAGTGGCTGAAGATACATATTCACAACTTCAGCCACGAGTGGTTGAAGGCTTATGCACAGCCTCTTAAGCCACAAGTGGCTTCTTCAGCCACTTGTGGCGTAACGTTTCCTCAATTAGTGTCTTAATTAAACTGTTCATGTGTCTTTATCTACATGAATAATAAAGCTATCCAATCCAATCAAGGCAAGTGTTATTGTTTTGGGGTTGTGTGCATGTGCTAGGGTATTAAAATGAATCGCACTGCAGTACCCATGACCCTCCTACAGTGTCTGGAGATTTTGGGACAACATTTCGGGACGGAGATCAACAACAAGGGCTACAAGATGCTACCTTCTTTCCTGCAGGTCTTTCACTCTGACGGCATCAATATTCAGTCTCTCGGTAAGTCAGTTCTATTCATATCCACTATTTGAAAAAAAGAATATATATCACAAAATTTAAAACAGAAATACACGTAATCTTTACACTCTGCTTGAAGGTTCCTAAAAGTATTAGTAATCTCAGAAATTATAAAACTTATTCTATATAATTAGGTACATCATCAGTGTGCTACCACCCTATTCTATATAACTGCATTGTTAGAACAAAAGCTAATTATATCTCCATGTCGTATGCGATCACACATATGACATAAGGTAATGGAATGTGTCAGCCTGAGCTGGGAGACTAGGAGGGCAATTTAATACTACTCTGTGATCTCTATAATATGCGGTAAGCAAGCTTTAAGAGTCTGTCAAATGACCAAAAGGTAATCCCGTTCCTTATTAGAAAATTTTTTCCCTGTTTCTGCTGACAAGCAAAATACTACTACCACTATGGCACTTTAAAGGTTTAGTTTGGACAGGGCTCTAGTTACTAATATATGGGAGTTATATTTTAATTCAGGATATTGTGAAAATTACCATATTCCAGTGAAGTTATGTAGAGAGAGTACCTGGAAGGTGTTTTGGGGATCAACGCCCCCGAGGCCCGGTCCATGACTGGGAAACATTCTAGGAATGCGTGATTATTACTGTGTTCACTGGGAAGCACTAAACCTGTAAGAATCATACAGCGCATGGTGAATGGAAGACGTCTAACCCGAGGAAGGGGAAGGTAACCTAATTCTTTGGACAAAGAGCCTTTGACCAGCATCAAAGTATCCCTTTAAAGGGAAGAAATGTGCGAGCACGTTTCCGTTTAATATTAATGTAGTTGTGCTTTGTTTATCCATATATTCAGAGTTTCAGCTCTGATGAAGTCGAACTTATTCCTACAGTCAACATCTTGAGGACTACAGAGCGTCATGGATGGTCAACGGGCAACTTCAAGCTGGGTGCGGGGAGTTCCCTCCTACAGAAGGTAATGTACAGTAGTACTAACAAAAATTACGAACGATGCCAGCAGCATAGACTCTTAGGATTGGTTATTCATATCTGTATATCAGTATGACAAAATTAAAGTGTAAAGTAACAATATTTCCGCTACTTTGATGAATGGTGAAAGTGGAACCTCACAATGATTGTTTCAGGGTTTAGTTACCATACGTTAATAAGGCAAACAAAATACTGCATAATTTCAAGCCTTGCTTTGTTTTGGGCGTGTGATTTTCATTATAATTTGTAAATAGATCCCAGATCATGTGTCTTTGCAAGTTTGAATATTATGTCTACTTTATATTCAACTATTTCAATCTGTTTTATTTTCATTTAATATTATTGTATTAAGTTTACGTCGTAGTTATGATCTATTGAGTTAAGATTACAAGGGATCTCGACTTTTAAAACACAAAAGCTAAAATAAAATGTATAACATTAAAATCAGTTACGTTCTTAGTGTGGCGACATTGACTTTTGGCTTAAGTAGAAAGTCTTGCTTAAGCTCCAACTTCGTTGGCTTTACAAAAGTTAACGATGTGGGTTTACCAACACCTTTCGGTTTGTATAAATTGTGAATATATAACATGCTTAATCAGTGAATTGTCTAGCGTCACTACTCGATCCCCTGTCTGCTAATTACCAGGCAGACGTGCTACTCTCTCAGTCCAATGTTTCATCTTGGTTTGTCTACAGATCAATCGAGATATTCTGAACTTTGCGTTCAAGTGCAGCTTTGCAGTTGTAGACGGGAGAGAGAGAGAGGTGTACAAGCAACCCATGACCGACACTGGCAAGAACAGCAAGAAGGGTCGTCTTACCCTTCAGTCACACAACAAAAACTACATAACTATTGAACACGGGAAAGGTGACCCAGAGAAGGTAAGAATTACTTTTAAGTGGCCTAAGTAATGTGTCAAAAAATTGCGGCTGCAGGTTGACTTCACATATGTAATTCAAACACTGGTTTCCGGTTTTAAGTATACGTATAAAATAACTTTTACATCTAAATTAAACGTATGAGTAAGAAATATAATGTTTTGTATGGACTACAGGACTTGCTCGTCCCAGTGTTTGAGAACGGAAAACTACTGCACGACTACAGGTTTGAGGAAATTCGTCAGAGAGCCCAAATTACTCCAGATGATATCGATATTCTACAGTTCTTGACTGCTGACAAATAACAATTAAGTTGACTGAATATGTAACTTTCAAGCAGATGAGCTTTATCTGAAGACTTGCCATGTAGTGCCCTATTTTAACGGCAGAGTACAACAAAAAATATTGCCGATATTAAGAATCCATCCTGAAAAGTTGCATTTACAAGTAGGCAATGTTAACCAAATATGAACCAATAATTATTTTTTATAAAAAAAAAATCTAATGCTGTTAATTTCTGGAAGCGTGTGTTCAGGCGTTTTCAGACCATTTTAATGAAATCTGAAGCAGCTTACAGAGATAAAGATGAAAAACAATCAGAAGAAAATGGATATTAAGGCTTAATGTTATACATATTTGGTAAGATATTTGAGACGCTACTTGGGAATTTGCTCCACTTATCTACAACTCTGTTGCCAAACCAATACTTCCCTGTATCCTTTCTACATCTAAATTTATTTAACTTGAATACAATGCTACGAGTCCTGTCTTAGAGCTTGGCGCTCCATGACTGTGCTTCAGGTCCTTCAAGGCTGAAGGACTGATTACCTCATCTTTAATAATATAATAATATAATATTTCTACAAGTACATGTACAAGATATACAGTCCTAGCTGACATCAATGACACAACTGTATAGAAAGCCGCTTGTTATGCTGAGCATTTTGGGCATATTATTAAGTTTTGTCGCAGGATGCGACCCACACCAGTCCACTAACACCCAGGTACCCATTTTTACTGATGGGTGAACATGGACAGCAGGCGTAAAGGAAACACGCCCAACGTTTCCACCCTTGCAGGGAATCAGACCCAGACACCTCAGCGTGTGAATATGTTGTACATGTGTCTAATTCGTCATGGCTGGAACAAATTGCCGAATAGCGTCACTGAAGTGAGAACTTTGGGTATCCTTGATTAAATATTCGTTGGGCGGGTACATGAGTGGGTGTGAGTTGGACCTGCCTAATATGGGCGAAAAGGTCTACTGCAGTATGCTTATTAAGGTTGGTGTGTTGGGTTAAAAGCCTAAGGACTACACGAAGTTCGTTAAGACCTACAAATAACGTTTTACGTTACCAGTGAGGGATACTTTAATCCCTAAAATAGGGATTAATTAAACTCAAGTGTATATTCACTTAGATATACACCTCTTAGTGTATATACCCGTATATGATAAGCTATATTCAAGACATCTACAAGTAATTTATAGACCATTATATAGTTGTACAATGATTCTGAAGGCACTTGAAAGTTTAAAGCGTGCTTATTAATAATGGTATATTGTGCATATTTAATGTAGGCTAAACCAATAAAGTCAGTGGTTGGGGTATGACTGAGCCAAGAGTATCTGACGTATTTCTCTGGGCATGATTACAGTACCTAGCTGAGAGTGAGAATACTATTCACACGAAACTTCAGAAAAGAGGAAGACAAGTTGATAAATTATATCGTAAGAATTATGAGACTATATTTTCATGGTGGCAAGTAAAGAAGGCATACGAGAGGCTGAATTTATAAACGGTGTAACGAACTCATTATTGATCAATTTATTTTTTAAATAATGTATTACCATATTGTAGCAGCTAATAAAATGTTGGTGCCCAGTCCCTGGGTCCATGTGTCTTTTTAAGTTTTTGACTACCTGTCACAGGATAGGTATGAGATGCATAATAACGCTTACACACTACATTCACCAACCAATTAAGTGTAACTGCAATTCATATTCCAAACAATATTCCTTATTAATTAATGTAAATCCAGCATAATCTAAAATAATTGTTTTTCTGCTATCTTTATTACCCCATTTCTTTTGTACTTTAATTATACGTAAATTTTTATAATAATTCTCAAGCTTTTACAGTGTGCATAAAAATATCCATCCTGATTTGTTACCCAGCCTACAATTAAATAATTTTTAAGACCTAGAATTAGGCTGGCCAAAATGCTTTGCATGACAAAGAATTTGATCTAAAATATGTAGCACAATGTTTTCCTAAAATTGTAACGAAACATTCTAAACCATCCGCTGTAACCTCAGTGTATTCTAAATAAATAAACATCTTATTTTTTAAATGGGCGTTGGTCAATGGATTGGATCAGGACCGTCGGAGCCGACCACTAACTGGATGGGTGACCGTGTGGACCATCCACTCCTTGGGTAAGGGGATCTGGATAAGCTTATCACTTCCTACACTTTGTTGTAAAACTGGTTTATACCAGCTAAATATGGCTAAGAATAGACACTAAGTAAAACTGACACCTGTGTTAAGGAAGACTGCCACTTATTACGAATGTGTGGCACTGATCTTTATTGCAAATGTGACACCGACCTTCAAGATTGTATGGTACTCGCTTTTATTACGAATGTGTGACACCGATCTTCATGACGAATGAGTGGTGTTCATCATTAATACAAATGAGCAAACACACCTTTACAAATGATTGGTATTCACCTTTATTACGAATGACTGATTTTTTTTATTCATATTTGGTACTAACCTTTATTAAGGGTGTGAAATTGCTGTCTTCCTGGCTGCTGCAGGCAGCAAGGGAAGCTCCTACACAGACTGGGCTGAAGCCTGTAGTATGGAGTGCACCCCGGAACTTCCTCCAGTATCTGTAGGTGGGGTGAAGCTGTCACGCTGGGAAATTCCTCCGATACCTGTATGTAGGATAACGCGGTCACTCCCGAACATCCCTCCGATATCTTCGGGTAGGCTGTCACCCCCGGACATTCCTCCGATATTTCCTGGTGGGAGAAAGCTGTCACCCCCAGAATTCCCTCGGATATCTGCAGGTCAAATAAAGCTGTCACTCCCGGAGCTCCGGATATCTGCCGGTCAAATAAAGCTGTCACTCCCGGAGCTCCGGATATCTGCAGGTCAGTTAAAGCTGCTTGGGATCAAGGCGAGACTCCGTATTTATATTCCCAGGTTGGGTCCTCCAAGATACCAGTTGATGCATTATGGCAATACTTCTTAGGCAGGAGAGAGATGGTCCAATTACTTGAATCAAGAGCCACCCTTCCCCCACCCCTGGCATCTGTTTGTTTCTTCAGAGTCAAACAGTGCTTGGTGAATGAGAGGCATATAGGTGTTGGAGCCAAGGATGCGAAGGATAGGTCCATTTCCTTGAATTAAAAAAAATCTCACCAGCATCAGACCGCCCTTTTGAAGAGGTCAACCCCGAGTTTGCATGATGTAGGGCAGCTACTGGACCACTATGACAATATCCTGGATGCTAGAGGATAAACAAAATGCAGATGTAGTATACACAGACTTTGCGAAAGCCTTCGACAAGTGCGACCACGGTGTAATAGCGCACAAAATGCGTGAAATAGGAATAACAGGAAAAGTTGGTAGATGGATCTATAACTTCCAAACAAATAGAACACAAAGAGTAATAGTAAACAGAGTAAAGTTTGGGACAGTTACGGTGAAAAGCTCTGTTCCTCAGGGTACAGTACTCTCTCCAGGTATACGGATAACCAGTCGACCTACCATTTCATCCAGTCTCCTCCCCTTCTTTTCACTCGTATGCTAGAGACGATCGTAAAAAAACATCATTATCTGATGCTGTTTATGGTCTGACAATCAAAAACATTTTCTTCGATTCTATACACTTCAGGCATCTATTTTCTTCTGTCGACCCGCAACGCAAATATTGACTCGCACTTCTTCCGACCTGAGGCACTAATGGTGTAACCTTAGTGATGTTGCTGGAATTTTTCCTCTTACCATAATTTGTTACTGAAAACATGAAAAAAAATACTGTAAGATTGTTAGGCTGATCAGATTCCAAGAAGGTTATAAGACTAGTCATAACACAGTGCCTGTGATTATTATTATATTTAAAAACAGTTACTATAACTCTCTAGATCATACAGTGCAACAGTGGACTGGATTGTAAAGGTAGGAACAAGCGTTAAGGGGGGTGTAAAATGAACGTCATAGTTATAGGAATAAGTTAGTTTTTATTAAAAAACAATAAATATTGTGTCTGGGACTTTCGGCAAGGAGGACGGTTAAAAGTTTGTGCGTCATGTCGGTAAATTTGTTAAAGAGGTACTTGGCAGTCCTAACAGAGTGGTATAGGGCTCTGAGAGCACTAGAAAATACTCAGAAAATGAACCTCCTGTAAGAAACTGGCAGATCGTGCTTGAAATACAACATAAGCATTGATGTATGCGAAATACAATAAGTTGTTAGGCATCAAATCTCTGGATAGCATATTATGCATCTGGGGAATCTGAACTAATAACGAACGAGGAAGTTGATATTGTTGCAACACGTATATAATGAAAAAAAAGCTGTCTGAATCTAGTGTCCTTTCATCTGGAAAAACATCTGTATGCCCTATATTATTCGCGGATTTGCAGTGGTCGGTGTACACTGACTCATGAGAATGCAAGTAAAAATATTCGAAGGAAGGCAAAATCGAGGCAGATGCAGTGGTCTACTGAGAGTCGTCGGAGCTTCCACACGCAAAGGAAACGGGGATGCGAATTGAAATACATTGCCACAGGTCAAAAGGCCATAATAAACAAAGTCGACGATTAAATAAATAAATCTCATTTACGCTTTTCATTATTCTGTTTCTATATGGGTCGTGAAGTTTGTGGAAACATACAAAATATTAAAGGACTCCAGAGAGAGGTTATTCATGATGAATGCCATCGAGTTTCTTAAGAGTAAGTGGGAAGGCTGCGGAATCTATTTCGTTCTCGTAATCTAACTTACAGGATTAGGGCTGAAAGAAATTGACCTATTTATAATGAGTGGAAATGGGAGAAATTCATTATCTGCCGAACTTCGGTTTAGCCATATTGGTTGAGTATTTTATCCGTACGCAAGCAGTGCAAATATAAGTTTCAGCCCTATTGCTTAGGTGTTACACTGCTAATTTTGTCTTGTAAGACCGTGTGAGGTTATACAAGACTAGTAGAAATAGATGCCTTTACCGATATGTATCAAGAGTGCTTGTGCGAGTATGTGGGCTTTAGCGTATGCTTCGAGATTGGTTGTGTGCAGCTAAAAAAAAAAAAAAAAAACATCTAATGTCGGGTTTGGAAGATTTTTGTCAATGGTGTGTGATCGAGGTGTATGCCTTATGTCAGCATTGTTTCCCTGTTGTTCTCTTGGCAGATTTCTTCAAGTCACTGTCCGTGAATCGTCGTTGCATTATGGGAAAAGGCAGTTCCATGGGCACAGTGAGGCAGAGGTCAGAGGAACCAAAGGGAATAAGTACAATGCTGGTACCGAAAGTGATTCCAAATTCTGGTATTCCATTTCCCAGCAAGTCTTTAAAATGAGTCGTTGTCACTAGGAATCCACGAGAATCAGATCGTTTCATTTATCATAAAGCAAAGAAATACTGGTCAGTTCCGAGAATGAGCGAAAAGAAACCACTTACCCACGGTGACTCACGATCACCTCCGTTGGAACAAGTAGTACTATTGTTCTTTGGAAACCACCTGTTACTTTGTCTGATGCACAATACCAAGATGAGCTGCCGGAGCTAGGCTTGGCGAAATCGCCTGATTAGACAACTAATCATGCAACTGTCTTTCATTAATAATGCCGGTGGGAGAACCAGAATGAATGCCAGGCGTCTAGTACCTTCAGTTGCCCTTTTAGATTACAGTCAACCTCCGGTAATAATTCTGTCAGATGGGTACCCAATGTCTCACAGGGGCACCTGACATGTATTAAGATTATCTAGCTTCCATCAGCTGAAGTAACATGGCTACAACTGTACTACCAACAGAAGCTACGTCTGAATAGGGCTCACAGTGGTCCCTTTTACCTTTGAATTTCACAAAAGGAGAGTGGATCATTCAGCCATCTTGGCAATTAAAATTAAATACAATGCCTAAGAAAAAAAAAGATAAAATTAACAATACAATGCTAGTGCGCGTGCGTGCATGTTTGTCCGTCATTCGTCTATTTGTCTATCATTCGTACTGAGAATAATCGCATGCAAGACCCCAGTGCAAAATATATATTGACTTTAAAGGGTGCTTTTAAGAACCATTCTGTTGTGCTCATTTTTTAGTATTTGGTGTAATTCGGCCAAGGGAAAGGTTGGTCATGCTGCCCATATCTTAAAAAAATAACGTTTTGATTTCGTACTTTATGTAAGAGTTTTCCATAAGCCACAAACACATTCAAATGTTCAGTTAGGTAGATAAGAGATAAAGCAACAATCCTCAGGATAATAGCTGATCCTTGATGGACCTCACTTGCGACATTACTGTGATGTTAAACACAGTTAACATTTTTCTTCTAGTTAAGTAGCAACATCTATTGTAATAATTTAACTTTTACACTTTCTTAATTATTTTATTTCCATGACATTATGAATGCCCTCGTTGGTACACAGGGTTACTCGTAGCTCAATGGTAGAGCATTCAGCTCACACCTGCTCAATTCACCAAGATTCATTTCCTAGGTGAGGCAAGATGAATGGGCACAAATTACATCTGCTGCCCTTGTTCACCTAGCAGGAACAAGATAACAGGAACTAAAACACAGATTTGTCTGTAATCATGTTAGTACGATTTCACGAATCATAAGAGGAAGTGTTGTTGATAGCGTCATACGAGAGAGGAACGAAGGCCCTCAACAGAAATAAACCACACTGCTTGGCCAGTATAACCATCCCAGTGTAATGCTAAAGTGCAAGCTTTCTCTCTCTCACGCACACACACACATACACACAAACACACACAAAGCCTGGGGTTCGATTCACGTCCTGTTTTACGCTAATTTACTTACAATAATATATTAAAAAACAATTCAATTCTATATTGACACTGAAGGTTCCTCTCTCATAAGCACCACTGAGCTACATTTGCACACGCGTAGCCTCGGGTTTGATTCCCCTCTGGTTTTACGTATAATCAAATTCAATTTTCAATAAAAAAATATTAAATAATGAAAAAATATTATCATGCTACGTGACAGAGCTCACAGAAAATTAAGCAAACTTATATTGCAAATTTATACTGCGTAAACATTTAAAATGTTTGAAGTTACAATATACACACGTCAGTACGTAGCCAAGTGTTTGAGTGTATATAAACATTTATTTCTAAAAAAGTTTTTAACATTTACTATTAATTTTCTTCAGTCTTCGTACACACTGAAGTCATTTCATAGGGAAGCGTTAGTCCTGTAGAGGTCTAACAGTACCTGAGGAATGGGAGGTAATTAGGTTTGATCCAGGGAAAATGAGTGCAATTCCAATTCCTTGGATCAAGACCCCTTCACAGGCATCAAAGCAATTCACCAACCATGAAAGATCAATCAATCTCAGCATGGTTCAAGACGCATAAGCAATATTATATATTAGGTTCTCACCCTCTCATCTATATCTTCACACCACCGTATCGTTTTCAAATCTGAATTTAAAGGACATAACACCAACAACTTTGTAGACAAAGGCAGAAGTATGCAGAACAAACCCTCATTGGTACAATTTTTCACTCTAAGCAGTTTTTTTTTTAAG
The DNA here is from genome assembly GCF_038502225.1 of Cherax quadricarinatus. Taxonomy (NCBI): domain Eukaryota; kingdom Metazoa; phylum Arthropoda; class Malacostraca; order Decapoda; family Parastacidae; genus Cherax; species Cherax quadricarinatus. The sequence continues at coordinate 7,135,322 of NC_091337.1, read as the reverse complement.
CCATGACTTGATAAAACTCTACTTAAGAGCAAAGTGTGCAAATGTGTCCCTGTCAACGTCAATCTCTTCTATCTCTATTGTGTGTATGCAAGTCATGACACAACTAGAACGTGCACATGATATCTGCCCTTCCTTCAGCATTCTACTTGTTGAAACATTCAAACAATGTGAGTCACCAACATACAAATGCCCTCACCACTCAACTCACACATTTTGATCCATTGACAATTTCTTTTCTACATTGCTCTAAACTTTTGTTACTTTCGATTTCATTTATTCTGTGGTTTTGGAGAATCTCTCTTCCTTTTGATCAAACCTGAATACATGTACTTCCCATTCCCCAAGTGCTGTATGACTCCTTGTGTTTAGAGGTTTCCCATGAATATACTAATATCCTTCATATACACATTTGCTGATATCCCCATTTCTAAGTCTTTAGATATTTTAAATTTTCATGTTCCTTGCAGTGCCCTTTAATCAGGCGTTCTTATACTTCTGTCTTTATTACATAGTCTTTTCTGTATTCTTTTAATATTTTGTTTCAACACCACCTTCCAAATTCGAACAACGTTTCCAACTTCTGAACCTCTTACTAGCACTGTATAATCTGTAAAATAACAGCTATGAGAACTCTCACTTTAAACTGACTTCATAATGTATTAAGATCATAGCTCTTACAATGTTCATCATATTTCAAGTAGTAGCCACATCTCTCTGCATCTTGTCACATGCCTTTTCTAAAATTCATAAGTGCAACAAACGGCATATTTTTCCTTATCTAAGTACTGCTCACTTATGTGCTTCAAAGCAAACACCACGTCCATATTTTCTTTCTAAGTATACTCATGTTATTGCATGAAAGCCAAGTAATGGAAAACAAAAGTAGGTAAAACCCATTCCCGGGATGCCTAATTAAACTAGGTGGGGATACCTAAAGTTTCTGATTACATACATAATATATGCAGTTTATTTTTTGCACTAATTCAACTACATAACATTTTTATACAAATATCCACTAATAATCTAATAACAGTAAGCAATATAATATTTCCTAAGCTACCATGTTTAATATTTCGGACCCTAAAATCGCGAGAATGAATGATAGAGCTGCGAATCTTGTGTCCAGGAGCGGGAGGTCAGCAGTGCCGCTATAGTACGGGCAGTAAGGGCATTGATAAGAGCCGCACACTTCGCAGATGTCCAGAGCCGCTAGCGATGTCGAGTTGATCATGGTGGTCTCGAAGTGCTCTGTTGGCAACGAGTGCAGCGTTAGAGGTGCTAGTCTAAACAGTATACGAAAACGCATAATGAGGGCAGCATACGAAAATTATGACGCAGTATACTGAAACTTATATTTGAGTAGTTACGGAAACGTATAATGGGGAGGTAAGGTAAAAAGATATGATGTATGGTGTTAAAGTTCAATGTGATGGGTTAGATATACATTCGCCTGCAAAGAAGGTCCAAAAATAACTGGGATATCTCTCTATAGTGTGGGACATTCCAATACCTAACATAATGTACGCACATTGTATATAAAAAAGTAAATATGTGTGATGCGAAGGTCGTGACTGGAGGCAATGGCGTATACCAGATTGGGTCGTAATTCCACAGTGAGGGACCTGGTCAAGACCACCACTGGTTGGCCTGGTTAGTTCACACTGCCTTAAAAGGAAGCTCTATATAACTACACGAGACAGCATTCACACCTCAAAATCCACTGAAGGATAGTTAAAGAGTTAGTGGCATCCAGGACGTCTCTACTCTCAGAAGACAACTGGTAACATACCGTATCTGGTACGACTTCCCTCTCAGAGCGCCGGGTCACCACATGGACATACCCGGGCCGGGATTATGCTGGCGAATCAAACTGGAACCGGGACCTTTCACAGGACAACTGGTAACATACAGTACAATTTCTCATTTGCATATAAAGGTTTACTTGTAATGCTCTCTGAAATTATTTTACTTCGCTTTATTGTGAATAAGCATACTCTTAAAGGGGGTTTAGAGCCTGTCGACTACACAAGGATTATTAAGGCTCGACGTAACGTTTTTCAAAACTAGACAAGAATACGTAAATCCCAAAAATAGGGATTAAAAGTCTGGTTAACTGGTTTCCCTGAATCCCTTCACAAAATATTACGAGAGCTCGTCAAGTCCCAAAAACCCATTCGTCTTCATTCACTATCTAACACACACACAAAACCTCTTTTAACCCCTTCCTCCATCTTTTTAGTAACTCCGCTCCTCCTAATTTCCACACGACGAATTCTCTGCGTAATATTTACGCCACACATTGCCCTTGAGACACGACATCACTTCCTCCAGCCTCCTCTTCGCTGAAACATTCATAACCCATGCTTCACACCCATATAAATGTTGGTACCACTATACTCTCATATATTCCCTTTGCCTCCGTGGATAACGTTATTTGTTTCCACAGATACCTCGTCCTTCATAGAGCCATCCTTCGACAAGTCTACTCCCAAATATTTGAATACATTCACCTCTTCCATACTCCCCTCCCTCATTAATATTTACGAAATCGGCCATTTCCCACCATAACAGTCACTATCATTTATTCGGTCACTTACCAAAAGGGTACTGATATCATAATTAAAATGACCCCTGACTGCAACATCCTCCTCACCTCCCCTCATTCAGAGCGCAAGAGCTGTACCTCCTGCCGCCAGAACCCGAGTCCAACTAACAGGTTTTACTGAATCCTTTCATAAATTCCAACAGCACGTCTATAATTAAAAAAAGAACATTTGTCTCCGCTCAGATCTAACATCCTCAAACAAGCTTTTTCTCCCCAGATATAGTGGAATAAGAAAGAATAGCCTTTTTATAGTATATCCTCAAACTCTGTACTGTGACTAGAAGTGAAAAACTTTCAGACTGTTAAATAGCATTTCATCTGTGCTAATTAGCTTTCGTGAATTTCACAAAGCATACTTACCCACAATATGCTTCCTCTGAATTGGAGCCTCCCTTCTTTGAATTAAATCTGATTACTTTTCATTCCCCAAGTGTTGCCTGACCCCTACTGATTTAGTTTCCCCATGAATAGTATCTCGCTCGACCCCATCCTCTCAACAGTTCAAGTACCACTTTTCCGCTGTGTGAGGCAACATAACCCGAGGTTAACATTGTAAGCAAATTCCGTGCACACTCCACAATTAGCTTCTTTCCATTCACCAAGACCCCTCCAAGTATTACAAACACTTCATACTGCTACTCTGTATTTCCCTCCTTTTCCACCACTGCCAACTTCCTTGCTTAAACGTTTAATATCTCGCTGGTGTTCCATCTCATTCATGACTTCCACAACCTCTCTCTATCCTGCTATAACTACGGAAATCTGCAACATTTTTTATCAGTTTACTATTTTTTTTTAACAAGTCGGCCGTCTCCAACCGAGGCAGGGTGACCCAAAAAAATATAAATATAAATAAATATAAATATGTATTTTTTTTTTCAACAAGTCGGCCGTCTCCCACCGAGGCAGGGTGACCCAAAAAAGAAAGAAAATCCCCAAAAAGAAAATACTTTCATCACCATTCAACACTTTCACCACTCACACATTATCACTGTTTTTGCAGACGTGCTCAGAATACAACAGTTTAGAAGCATATACGTATAAAGATACACAACATATCCCTCCAAACTGCCAATATAATTTCTAAATCAAGAAAACGCCATTATTACAACCTTCATGTACTAGTTACATTACCTTTTTCGTGTACTGTTATTTCTTTGTTCGTGTATTCAGTTTTGCCACCTTGTTCTTTTACCTTCATACTGACCTTAGTGGCTGGAACATATTGCACCTTTTTAACATGCTAGCATTTTGTTTTCTGGCATTCTTAACCATGGTATTTCCCCACTTCCTCCAGGGCTTTCAAGTCCAGCTAACCAGTTTCCCTGAATCCCTTCATAAAAGTTATTGTGTTCACACTCCAACAGCACATACATTAAAATTCACTTGTCTCCACTCCTAACAGGCTCACACAAGAGCCTGCCGGATGCTCAAGCTCCAGAATATATACACTTCTCTGTGCATATATACCTTACCCTTCATCTAATACTAAGGAACTGAGCAAGAACTGACTGACCTGGGGCGAAGAGTTCCATAATGGTAGCTGAACGGGTAGCTGTAAGGTTGGCTGCAGGGAAGTGTCGTACTAGCTGGTAACTAAAGCAACGGAACCTCTCACTCTCAATCTGAAGTACAAGATATTTTAGGGTATATATACAAGTGTCATAAATTTGTTACAACTTTCTAAAATCGTTGCATTATACATTTTATGGGCACACAATGGTAATGAATTTTGAAGATTTAACCAAGGGTAATCCAACAGTCAAATACTTCCATTGGTCCACTGGGCACATTTTGGCTTCCTGCGCCGAGCTAATTAATGCAAGATACTATAAGTTTCATTCAGGTTCACTCCGTATGATTTTCCATTAGTGTTAAATTATGTAGATTTAACTTAAGATAACCTAGTCAATGTGACTTGTATCCATTCATGCTCTAAATGAAAACAGTGCTATTTACCATACACACAAAGCTCGTGTGTATGAAGTCAATAGCAAATCTTGTCAATAGTTTTGATTCAGAGTGGATTAACATAACTCACACGACATCTAGCGCATTTGTGCTTCTGGCATATTTCTTCTGTAGTCGTATTTACTCTTTTGAATCCTACCATATTTCACAATTCGTTTTAGAACAAATGAAAACAACCATAAAGTTAAATACAGTCATGCTAATACGCCTCGACGTAGCCGACACTATATACAGTACATTATCTATGAAGTTGAAGCCTATTGATCTGGTATGTTAGACGACGATATGTGACTCGACCACCTCTAGAACACACTGGGATGCTACGTTACTTTCTGTACACAAACTAGGATATGCAAATTAAGATGTCATACCATCTCCTTAGAAAAACAAAAACCTTTTAAACTCAATTGCTTGAGGGCTCAAAAGTACTCAGTACTTATTACTTTGTAATAAGTCCTTTAATACTCAGTACTTATTACTTTGTAATAAGTACTTTAATATTCAGTACTTATTACTTTGTAATAAGTAATGAGTATTAAAGAAATTCAAGATAAAGAACACTAAGCCTAATATTCAATATATTCTCATTCGAAATCATGAATATTTTTTAAGTTTACTTTAATATTTGTATTTTTCAAGACAAGCAGCTTTAAACATTACGATCCAATATGAAATGGCAACCTATTACCAGGTTTTACACATACCATGAATCATATTTGACACCATGGAAAGTTTCGCAAGAAGAAAGTAAATTTATGGGGTTAGTAGAGCATTCCCATTGCTAACGTTTCCATTTATCAATCCAAGTTATCTTATAGATCGCTCACAGAAGCTGCATTTTTTTTGTCAAGAAAATTGTTTAAAAGTTCTCACAGGACATCATTATCGCTAGGCCTAATTCTGAGGAAACTGTGCGAGTCCAGTAACACATCTTATACATATATAACACATATAACTAATCGTCAAGAAGCATATTACATAAACGAAATGTTAACGCTTGGCAGCCCCATATTTTGAAATAACACATCGGTTATGTAAGATGTGGACGATATGCTACAATACTCTATAAATACCAACATGCACTGTAAGTACCAACAAGGTACTCACATGGTTAAATTGCCAGAATATCCTGGAAGGGTCAGTCTTGGCATCCATGAGCTGAGGAAAGTCAGCTGCCTGCGCCTCCCTAACGAACTTATTTGCATGAGGCTGGTACAGGTCGTAACCCGTGGCCACCTCCACCTCCAGCAGGGCTGCATGGCTCGTCCTCGACACATCCACTGCCGCCCACCTGTCAACGTGAGAATAAAGGTTCTGCAAGAGTAAGCTGAGGGTGGTGGATGTTGACGAAGGGTTGCAGGAGGATGGTATTCGAGATGTCAACACATGACACTATACATGACATACACAAGGAAAACATGCATACCTGGCACACACTTGGGTGTTTATAAGTGTCTTGTTACGGAAGTGATAAGTCTCGCTGACGCTGAGGTCGAAGTACTTTCTTGCTGGTTTCTTTAGGAAGCGCTCGAGGTCAACACCCCAGCTGACCTCCATCTGCGCCACTGCTTGACCTGACCCTTTGGCCACAAGATATACGTGGCCCCACGGGCGCGGAACCTGTGAAGGTTATTAAATTTAAATTTTTATAATTTCTTGAATGGTGTTTTGAAATTCAGCCTGTAAGAATCTAAATTATTAAAAGACTCATTAATTAGGCAAAAGAGCTTGATAAAGAAATTAATGTGAATTTTGGTTCACTGCAGATTACATGTTTTGCGAGGCGGAACTGAAGAAATGATGCTCTCAAAATATGGTGAAATTAGATACTGCCATTAAAGGTATACTGACCTTTATGGTATACAGATATTGACCTATATAGTATTTAAAAGCGTATAATGTGAAAATACTTACCCAAGCTTCATACTCATCAAGATACCATCTAGACGTGAGAACTGATTACCTCGCCTTCTACTGTCTACGGTTTCAACACCTTCAAATAATCCCTGTACTGAACTAATAATGCCACTGGTTGGCGACACGTCTTCATAATAAGTATACCCAGGTGTTGCACATGTGTCTTATTCATACTCATCTTTACAGTGCAATTATACTCTCTGGCGTGGAGATACTGAGCAGTATAATGCACTGATATTCCCCTCTTAACTATAAAGACACTGCCATCTATAGTTTGGTGCGTAAAGATACTAACCTGTATAGTGTGGAGACATAAATGCTGAGCTGTGTGGTGTGGGAACTGTGCAGAGATATTCACCTCCACAGTGTATATAAACTGACTTCTATAGTGATGAGATATTTACCTCCATGGCATGGAAGGAAGAGACGGAAAGGTTGGTAATGGAGAAGGTATGCATGACACCAGGGTTGGCAGTAGCTTCTAGATCCACTTTAAGGTTGGTCAGGTCCCTTAACCTGGCTCTGTAGCTGTACTCTGCCAAGGCCCGCATGGCCACCACTGTATCCTGAAAGCGTAATATATCTTAATACTATCATTTTTCACTAGTCTCATCTTCACTATCCTTATCTTTATTACTCGCTTCAATATCTTCAGCTTCACTAGACTCACCTTCACTCTATATCCTGTAACAGCTTCAGCTCCCGCTTCCATGTCATATATGATTTACCTTACTCATTGTTATATAGCATATTTATTCACTATCATTCTCAATTTGTCCCACTTTCTAATTCAAATTCTCTTACATTATCATTAGAAACTCTCTCTTTTTTTCTCTCTCTCTCTAGCACTAACATTATGGATAAGTCTTGGTGTTAGAAGGAATGATGTAAAATTGTAAATAATATCAAGAGAATCTTTAGTTACCACAGTAGAGGAGAAGGCATATGTCCAGTCCCTGACGGAGTTGAGCCAGCGCATGATGGCTTCTGCACGGGGCGTCACACCTTCCTGGATGAGGTACACCAACAAGGCGTAGCTAGTGGCTTCCACCGCTGAAGAGTCCCACTCCTGAGGCTCCTTCGGCATCACGAAGGACCTCTGGTTGTTCTCTCTCAACCGCACGTTGCTCACGATAGCCTCACGTGACCAGTGCATTCTATTATCTGTTGGCCATTTTCAGTATTAAATTTATTATAATTATTATTATGAACCACGGTCGCCTATGATGCGATAGATAGTTCTGATGTTCCCTGGGAACCACTTACTACTCTTCCTGATGCACATCACCAGGATGGCATAAACTGGGCGAGGCCTAGCAAAACTTCCTGACTAGACAAAACCATTAACGATGCAAACTTCATTCAGCTTATAATGGTTGGGGGAGGGGAAGGGTTTAAACCGGAAAGAACGTCAGGAGTTACCATACCCCGGCCGGGATTAAACCCGCGGTCAGAGAGTCAAAACTCCAGCCCGTCGCGTTAGCCACTAACGCGACGGGCTGTAGTTTTGAGACTCTCTGACCGCGGGTTCAATCCGGCCGGGGTATGGTTTGTTTGCAATCGTGTCATTACGATTTCGTGAGTCAGGAGTTACCTTCAGTTGCCGTTCCAACATCCCCAGCAGTAGTAACGCTTTCATCAAAGGTCCCACCAGATGGCCACCTAACGTTCAGAAAATGGATTTCACAAAAGGAGAAATATCCCCAGTAATAAGCCCATAAGGAGGAGGAGAGGTAGAAATATTTAGATTCGACCCCAGAAAGGGAGAAAAGGTCCAGTTCCTAGGATCAAGCGCCCCTTTTCATTGGCAAGGGACGCCATTTTAAATGGTTTAACTGCATTAGAAACTTATGCCACACTCAGTACTATTCCGGTTGAGGTGGCTGGGCTTCCAGGAAACGGAGATATATTTCTAGGATTGCGGAGCGACTGAAGTACATCTACAGATTTTATAGACTAGTGCACATGTGTAGAATAAAAGAGTGAGTGACTTAAAAGGCCCACTTAAAGTAACTGGAGCTACCTCTCCTTCCTTCGAGCAAAACTGATAGCCTATTATCTGCACTGTACTACTAGGTTTCTGTGACTCGCTTTCTGTTATCATCCGTGAAGGGTGTCTATTTCTATACTCAGCTGCTTAGAGTCCCTGTAACCACGCATTCTAAAGCTTTATGGGATAAATACATCTTTATTTTCATGTTGCATTCTTGTTTGGCATGTTATGGCAGTATCAACGATGGTTTAGCAAGTTAAGGCAGTGACAGCAATAGTTTAGCAAATTTTGAAGTGACAGCAGTAATTAGCAGGTGTAAATTATTTAACAAGATTTAATATTAGATGTCTTTTTCATAGTTTTCTCAAGCATCTTGAGACAGAACCAGTGCTACATACTGCAGTCCTCGAATATAATAATAATAATAATAATTAATAATAATAATAATAATAATAATAATAATATGGGATAGAAAACGAAATTAGAATGGGAAAAGAAAAGGAGTGTTTACTCCAAGTTATACACAGCTCCCACGTTTTCTCCAGGCAACTGCTCTTAATTAACTTCCGCATCTCACTACAGACTTAAATGGAATCCTCATCCAAAGAGAGAATTTTTATGTGGATATTGAGCAAAAGGTTGGCAGTAGTGTTTTTCATAGAACTTTGAAAGAAAAGGATGTTTAACCACTGAGTGTGAACCTTATTTTTACCAAATAGGGTTAAACATTTAATTTTTTTTGTGTTATAATTTTTCAATTTGTACCAAATGTGGATATGAATATTTTACCTGCTTTGAAAAATCTCCAGATCAGCAAACAATTCCTACATACCGCGTACATACACAAGCACATCATATATATATATATATATATATATATATATATATATATATATATATATATATATATATATATATATATATATATATATATATATATAATATATGAAACAAGTCGGCCGTCTCCCACCGAGGCAGGGTGAACCAAAAAAGAAAGAAAATCCCCAAAAAGAAAATACTTTCATCATTCAACACTTTCACCACACTCACACATTATCACTGTTTTTGCAGAGGTGCTCAGAATACAACAGTTTAGAAGCATTTACGTATAAAGATACACAACATATCCCTCCAAACTGCCAATATCCCAAACCCCTCCTTTAAAGTGCAGGCACTGTACTTCCCATTTCCAGGACTCAAGTCCGACTATATGAAAATAACCGGTTTCCCTGAATCCCTTCACTAAATATTACCCTGCTCACACTCCAGCAGATCGTCAGGTCCCAAGTACCATTCGTCTCCATTCACTCCTATCTAACACGCTCATGCACGCTTGCTGGAAGTCCAAGCCCCTTGCCCACAAAACCTCCTTTACCCCCTCTCTCCAACCCTTTCGAGAACGACCCCTACCTCGCCTTCCTTCCCCTATAGATTTATATGCTTTCCATGTCATTCTACTTTGATCCATTCTCTCTAAATGACCAAACCACCTCAACAACCCCTCTTCTGCTCTCTGACTAATACTTTTAATAACTCCACGCCTTTAACTAATTTCCACACTCCGAATTTTCTGCATAATATTTACACCACACATTGCCCTTAAACAGGACATCTCCACTACCTCCAACCGTCTCCTCGTTGCTGCATTTACCACCCAAGCTTCACACCCATATAAGAGTGTTGGTACTACTATACTTTCATACATTCCCTTCTTTGCCTCCATAGATAACGTTTTTTGACTCCACATATACCTCAATGCACCACTCACCTTTTTTCCCTTATCAATTCTATGATTAACCTCATCCTTCATAAATCCATCCGCCGACACGTCAACTCCCAAGTATCTGAAAACATTCACTTCTTTCATACTCCTCCTCCCCAATTTGATATCCAAATTTACTCTTTTCTATGTTCACTTTCAACTTTCTACCTTTACACACATTCCCAAACTCATCCACTAACCTTTGCAATTTTTCTTTAGAATCTCCCATAAGCACAGTATCATCAGCAAAAAGTAACTGTGTCAATTCCCATTTTGAATTTGATTCCCCATAATTTAATCCCACCCCTCTCCCGAACACCCTAGCATTTACATCCTTTACAACCCCATCTATAAATATATTAAACAACCATGGTGACATTACACATCCCTGTCTAAGACCTACTTTTACCGGGAAGTAGTCTCCCTCTCTTCTACACACCCTAACCTGAGCCTCACTATCCTCATAAAAACTCTTTACAGCATTTAATAACTTACCACCTATTCCATATACTTGCAACATCTGCCACATTGCTCCTCTATCCACTCTATCATATGCCTTTTCTAAATCCATAAATGCAATAAAAACTTCCCTACCTTTATCTAAATACTGTTCACATATATGCTTCAATGTAAACACTTGATCTACACATCCCCTACCCACTCTGAAACCTCCTTGCTCATCCACAATCCTACATTCTGTCTTACCTCTAATTCTTTCATTTATAACCCTACCGTACACTTTTCCTTGTATACTCAGTAAACTAATTCCTCTATAATTTTTACAGTCTCTTTTGTCCCCTTTCCCTTTATATAAAGGGACTATACATGCTCTCCGCCAATCTCTAGGTACCTTTCCCTCTTTCACACATTTATTAAACAAAATTACCAACCACTCCAACACTACATCCCCCCCTGCTTTTAACATTTCTGTCATGATCCCATCAGTTCCAGCTGCTTTACCCCCTTTCATTCTACGTAATGCCTCACGTACCTCCCCCACACTTACATTCTGCTCTTCTTCACTCCTAAAAGATGGTATACCTCCCTGACCAGTGCATGAAATTACTGCCTCTCTTTCTTCCTTAACATTTAAAAGTTCCTCAAAATATTCTCGCCATCTACCTAATACCTCCCTCTCCCCATCTACTAACTCCCCTACTCTGTTTTTAACTGACAAATCCATACTTTCCCTAGGCTTTCTTAACTTGTTTAACTCACTCCAAATTTTTTTCTTATTTTCATTAAAATTTCTTGACAGTGCCTCTCCCACTATCATCTGCTCTCCTTTTGCACTCTCTCACCACTCTCTTTACCTTTCTTTTACTCTCCATATACTCTGCTCTTCTTACAACACTTCTGCTTTGTAAAAACCTCTCATAAGCTACCTTTTTCTCTTTTATCACACCCTTTACTTCATCATTCCACCAATCACTCCTCTTTCCTCCTGCCCCCACCCTCCTATAACCACAAACTTCTGCCCCACATTCTAATACTGCATTTTTAAAACTATTCCAACCCTCTTCAACCCCCCACTATTCATCTTTGCACTAGCCCACCTTTCTGCCAATAGTCGCTTATATCTCACCCGAACTTCCTCCTCCCTTAGTTTATACACTTTCACCTCCCTCTTACTTGTTGTTGCCACCTTCCTCTTTTCCCATCTACCATCTAATGATAAGATATATCAGTTGCCCCTCTATAAACATGTACATCATGGAGCCTACCCATCAACCTTTTATCCACCAATACATAATCTAATAAACTACTTTCATTACGTGCTACATCATACCTTGTATATTTATTTATCCTCTTTTTCATAAAATATGTATTACTTATTACCAAGTCTCTTTCTACACATAGCCCAATTAAAGGCTCCCCATTTACATTTACCCCTGGCACCCCAAATTTACCTACTGCTCCCTCCATAACATTTTTACCCACTTTAGCATTGAAATCCCCAACCACCATTACTCTCACACTTGATTCAAAACTCCCCACGCATTCACTCAACATTTCCCAAAATCTCTCTCTCTCCTCTACACTTCTCTCTTCTCCAGGTGCATACACGCTTATTATAACCCACTTTTCACATACAATATATATATATATATATATTATACATAGTTTTAAAAATGCAGTATTAGAATGTGGGGCAGAAGTTTGTGGTTATAGGTGGGTGGGTGCAGGAGGAAAGAGGAGTGATTGGTGGAATGAAGTAAAGGGTGTGATAAAAGAGAACAAGGTAGCTTATGAGAGGTTTTTACAAAGCAGAAGTGTTATAAAAAGAGCAGAGTATATGGAGAGTAAAAGAAAGGTAAAGAGAGTGGTGAGAGAGTGCAAAAGGAGAGCAGATGATAGAGTCGAAGAGTCACTCAAGAAATTTTAAAGAAAATAAGAAAAAATTCTGGAGCGAGTTAAACAAGTTAAGAAAGCCTAGGGAACGAATGGATATGTCAGTTAAAAACAGAGTAGGGGAGTTAGTGGAGGGACGATGGAGGTATTAGGTAGATGGCGAGAATATTTTGAGGAACTTTTAAATGTCGACGAAGAAAGGGAGGCGGTAATTTCATGCACTGGCCAGGGAGGTATACCATCTTGTAGGAGTGAAGAAGAGCAGGATGTGAGTGTGGGGGAGGTGCGTGAGGCATTACGTAGAATGAAAGGGGGTAAAGCAGCTGGAACTGACGGGATCATGACAGAAATATTTAAATCACAGGGCGATATAGTGTTGGAGTGGTTGGTATTTTTGTTTAATAAATGTATGAAAGAGGGGAATGTACCTAGGGATTGGCAGAGCATGTATAGTCCCTTTATATGAAGGGAAGGGGGTCAAAAAAGATTGTAAAAATTATAGAGGAATAAGTTTACTGAGTATACCAGGAAAAGTGTATGGTAGGGTTATTATTGAAAGAATTAGAGGTAAGACAATGTAGGATTGCGAATGAGCAAGGAGATTTTAGAGTGGGTAGGGGATGTGTAGATCAAGTGTTTACACTGAAGCATATATGTGAACAGTATTTAGATAAAGGTAGGGAAGTTTTTATTGCATTTATGGATTTAGAAAAGGCATATGATAGAGTGGATAGGGGAGCAATGTGGCAGATGTTACAAGTATATGGAAAAGGTGGTAAGTTACTAAATTCTGTAAGGAGTTTTTATGAGGATAGTGAGGCTCAGGTTAGGGTGTGTAGGAGAGGGAGACTATTTCCCGGTAAAAGTAGGTCTTAGACAGGGATGTTTAATGTCACCATGGGTGTTTAATATATTTATAGATGGGGTTGTAAAAGAAGTAAATGCTAGGGTGTTAGGGAGAGGGATGGGATTAAATTATGGGGAATTAAATACAAAATGGGAATTGACACAGTTACTTTTTGCTGATGATACTGTGCTTATGGGAGATTCTAAAGAAAAAATGCAAAGGTTAGTGAATGAGTTTGTGAGTGTGTGTAAAGGTAGAAAGTTGAAAGTGAACATAGAAAAGAGTAAGGTGATGAGGGTATCAAATGATTTAGATAAAGAAAAGTTGGATATCAAATTGGGGAAGAGGAGTATGGAAGAGGTGAATGTTTTCAGATATTTGGGAGTTGACGTGTCAGCGGATGGATTTATGAAGGATGAGGTTAATCACAGAACTGATGAAGGAAAAAAGGTGAGTAGTGCATTGAGTTATATGTGGAGAAAAAAAAATATCTATGGAGGCAAAGAAGGGAAGGTATGAAAGTATAGTAGTACCAACACTCTTATATGGTTGTGAAGCTTGGACTGTAAATGCCGCAGCGAGGAGGCGGTTGGAAGCGGTGATGTCCTGTCTAAGGGCAATGTGTGGTGTGAATATTATGTAGAAAATTCGGAGTGTGGAAATTAGGAGGTGTGGAGTTGATAAAAGTATTAGTCAGAGGGGTGAAGAGGGGTTGTTGAGGTGGTTTGGTCATTTAGAGAGAATGTATCAAAGTAGAATGACATGGAAAGCGTATAAATCTGTAGGGGAAGGAAAGCGGGGTAGGGGTCGTCCTCGAAAAGGTTGGAGGGAGGTGGTAAAGGAGGTTTTGTGGGCGAGGGACTTGGACTTCCATCAAGCGTGCATGAGCGTGTTAGGAGTGAATGGAGACGAATGGTATTTGGGACCTGACGAGCTGTTGGAGCGTGAGCAAGGTAATATTTAGTGAAGGGATTCAGGGAAACTGGTTGTTTTTATATAGCCGGACTTGAGTCCTGGAAATGGGAAGTACAATGCCTGCACTTTAAAGGAGGGGTTTGGGATATTGGCAGTTTGGAGGAATATGTTGTGTATCTTTATACGTATATGCTTCTAAACTGTTGTATTCTGAGCACCTCTGCAAAAAATGATTGTGTGTGAGGTGAAAGTGTTGAATGATGATTAAAGTATTTTCTTTTTGCAGATTTTCTTTCATTTTTGGGTCACCCTGCCTCGGTGGGAGACGACCGACTTGTTGAATAAATAAATAAATAAATAAATAAAATATATATATATATATATATATATATATATATATATATATATATATATATATATATATATATATATATATATATATATATATATATATCAAACTCATACGAAAACGTGCAAGAATATATATTAATAAAGGAAGTGGTGCGTAGTACCTGAAGTCCTGGCGTGAGCCTCCAGCATCTTGAAAGCGACCTCCTTCTCCGTGCTGCCCACGAGTGTAAGAGCGTAGGTGGTTATGGCTACTTCATAGGGATCCCACAGCTGGTCCAGCTGCCGCTCCAGGAACCTGCGGGGAAGGTGCAACATGTGTTTCACGAAACCAGTCAATACTGCAGGATAAACATTCGTCTTTGTTACTGATAGTCTGAACAGGTATCATGTTAGTACTCTCCTATTTGTGCTCGCGAAGGTCGAGACATAGCTCCTTGTCCCGCCTTCTAGACCATTTTGATTGGCTGTCTTTCCACAAATGTACTGACATCACAAACTGAGATTGTTATGAAGCGCTGAACCCGTAGAATCATACAATGACTGGGAAATGAATTTATTCAGTGGAGGGGTAGCTCCCTGATGCTAGTGAAAAGCTTCTGATCCAAGGAATTGGAGTTACCCTCTTTTTAGGGTTAAACAATTCCTTTGGATCAAGAGCCCTGCACCAGCATCAAGGCACCTCCCTCTTTAAGGGAGTATATAAGAATATTTAAGAAGGAGCTCTAAGCCTGGGGAATGCGAGACAATCAGTTTCCATCCAAAGGAGAAGTCCAATGTATTGAAACTAAGAGCCCTTTACCGGCATCAAGGCACTCACCTTGAGGAGGTTAAAAGAGAGCACATGGGGTTTACATAAAACCTTGATGAGGAAGTGATTAACGAAGCTATCAAGCCTCCACGGCCTGAATAATGACAATGTAAAAGAACTGATGACTTTGATGGGTAAAAATATCCTCTTGGAGGTGAGCATGGAGGAGGCAAGAGGGAACACTGACCAGGTAAAGGTGCTAATTACAGGTGTGTAGGTACCCAATAGCCAGCAGCAGGAGCAGGAGACAGACAGGGCATAATGGAGCAGTTACTTATCCATCTATCATAACTATATTAAAAGAGTACGTATCTGTGTTTAACGCTATGGCCATGGTCACGTATATAAAGCAGTACGTTATATATATAGAAGACAATTATACTTTTAAGCTTACTCTGTACAAGTACGTCATTAACCTAAGTTAGTATATTTCAACAGCAGTGACCCTTCAAGGAGAGCTACCTTGGTATTGATGAAGGGCTCTTTATTCAAGGAACTGGAGCTGTGGAAAATACTGTATATATTTTCCAGAAATACAGTAGTTATATGTAAATAGATGGCCATACTGTATTTAATAAAATTTATGTTATCGAAAACGGGAAGCTGCGCCTGCGCAGAACAGTCGCCATTTTGGTTTGAATGAGCCAAGTAAACGTTAGTGTAATGGGAAGAATTTTTCATGCTCTAGAGGTTAAAATTGGGCTGACACCTCTCAAATAGGAGGCGAAATTGTTGGATGTGCATAACTTGAGATATCAGGCGACAGGACAGGACAACTCCAGGAACCTCAGATAAGTCTGTTATGTTATAACTCTGGCCAGTTGTTATTTTCATGTATAGACAGTGAGATTTTCTGAGTACAACTTAATCTCCAGTCAAATTGGTGAGTGATATTAAGATATATTTTCCTTCTGTTATGTAATTGTGTGTATATATATAACCATTTATTATTTTTAATATACAGTCCACAAATTTATATATTTACCAGTATTCCTGGTGATACATATTTCATTGGTAATTAATAGGTCCAGAGCAACTTGTGGATATGACAGTGGTAGGTATCGAAGGGGGACATTTTTTGCGACCTAGGTGTCCCAAATTCCTACTTGTCTAACTGATAAATAATAATTATCTGTGTATATTTACTGTTATGTACATAATGATACATTCAGCTAAATGCAATTATCCACATTTAATTTGCCCGTTGGTCCTTCTTGAACCGGAGGTAATTAGTGAAGTCATTAATTAGTTAATTACTTAATAATTATATGTGAAATGACAGAAGGAGGTGGATGTTAAGTTCACAAATTTACTTAATGTGTAGTGGATTATAATTATTACAATATTAATTTTGATAACTCAAGTCTGGCTAAGTTTATATTAATTTGTATAATACTAATTTGATAGACAATTCTGGCCAAGATTTATATCAGTGTATGTGTAATTGATAAGACAAGTGTGGCTAAAGATTATGTGTATAATATTAATTTTGCTATGCCAAATTCTGGCAAGGATTTATTAATTTGTATAATATTAATTTTGATGAGCCAAGTTTGTATTAATGTACATTTAAAATTTATATAATTTTCTTACATGTAATTGCTAAGCTCAAGTAGCTAGGATTTATTCAAAGGTAAGTTGTACTATTTACCTTTATAAAGTGCATAATTTAGTACATAATCAGTGTTATTAAGTTGAATTTAATACATTGCATCATGGTTGAAAATGAGGAAATTAATATAGAAGACAAACATATGGAATATAGAGCAAAGAAAGCATCACTGCAAGCTAGAAAGGGGCATGTAACAAAAGCATACAATAAATGTTTGGAATTAATGAATCAAGAAACTGTAAATACTGATGATTTAAAATTGTATTTAGATGCTTTAGGTAATAGATATGATTCATACAAATCATATTACAACAAATATGAAGGAGATTTGTTAGTAAACTGTGTAGATGAGACTGAAGTAGATCTCAGGATTAATCAGTATTATGAATTAGAGGAAAAGATTCTTTCTTGTAAAAGTCAGGCCTTGAATAAATTAAAATGTGTAAACCAGGCAGTTAATCAGTCTGCTCCAACAAATAAGATGTCTTTGCCAAAACTCCCAGAACTATGTTTACCTGTGTTTAATCCTGGAGAAAACTGGGAGGAGTTTTGGTCAATTTTTAAAGCAGCTGTGCATGATAGGAGTGATCTAGCCTGTGTAACTAAATTATTTTACCTCAAAGGACAGGTAAGAGGAGATGCTCACATACTCATACAAGCCTTTCCCAATGTAGATGACTCTTACAAGGAAGCAGTTGACTTGTTGAAGGTCACTTATGGTAATATAGAACAAAGTAGGTTGGATCTAGTGAATATCATTGTTAATTTAAAATCTCCAGATCACACTGACAAAGGTTTACAGCAGTTTAGAGTAAAACTGGAGAGCACTCTCAAAACTTTAAGTAATAAATATAATCTGAAGGAATCAGACTGGTTATTGAGTGCCATGGTACAGAATAAATTAAGCTGTAAAACACTTGAATGGCTCTCGAACATCACAAAGGTTATTTTGGTCTGGAGGAAATAAGACTAGGTCTACAAGAATTAATTGTTCAGTTGCAGACCAGCCAACTAACTCATTTTAAAGATGCAACACATAATAACTCTGAGGAATCTGTCAAGTTTCACAAAGGGAAAAATTATCCCAATGTTAATAATCAAAATTCATTTCCTAAAAAGAGTTGCATAGGTGCATATCAAGTAGCAGGAATCAGAAATAATGATTCTCAACAAGGTAAGAAGAATAAGTACCCTCCTAAGAGTAGCCCAGTTAATAAGAAACCAGTCAGAGAAAAGAGCGATTGTCTTTTCTGCAAGGGTACTCATTTTTCTAAGAATTGCAATGCATACAATTCATGGAATGTTAAAGTTGAAAGATTGGAGGAACTTGACAGATGTATCAGGTGTTTAGGTAATCACAATGTAAAGGATTGTCATGCCAAATTAAACTTCTGTTATCAATGTCACAAAGGAAGACACCATATAGTCATGTGTAAAGGTCTATATGATAATGTTGATAATAATGATAATGTTGACAATCCTGACACAACAGTGGCTAATGTAAAAATTGCTGCTAATGTTAATAATGATGGTTTTGCTGAAGTAGCCTTACCTGTGTTACAGGTAAAAATTGATGATAAAAGGCATAAATCAAAAAATGTAAATGCATTATTGGACCAGGGATCCCAGCGTACTTTCATAAAACGTAAATGTCTTGATGGTATGAAAGTACAGATGGGAGATCCCACAACTTTAAAATTATCTGGTTTTCTCTCGGATAAAAAAGCTCAATTGTATGACACTGTTTATGTAACTGTCAGGTTGGGCAATGAGAAAAAAATGTATTAATGCAGTAAATGTAGATAGACTTCCAGAGAAAATATCTACAGTAGGGCTTAGTAAAGCTACAGAAAGACTCTCACATAATGTAAATTTAGCACCTTCTGGTGTAAGTGATGATTCTGTAGGCCCAATAAATATTTTGATAGTGACTATTATGCCTCCTTTGTAAAGGGTATGGTAAAGAAATGTGGTGTCACCCTTTTGAAGACTGCAGGAGGCCATGTAATGTATGGTAGGATTCCTCGTAATAATAATTCATGACTAGAGGAAACTACAAATACCATAACTGTGTGTCTTACTCATGAAATCGTACCTCAATATAATTCTTCCATAGAGGATGGTGTTGAGCCAGTGCATAAATTGTGGGAATTAGACAGCATTGGAATAAATGTAAATGAAGTCCAGACGATTCTTTTACTCAGGAGCAATACCTGAGAGATGTAAAATTTGAATCTGGACAATACTGAGTACGACTTCCGTGGAGACTGAACCATCCAGAATTGCTCACTAATTACAGAATGGCATATGGGCAGTTAAAGGCTCAGCTCCGCGAACTGAGTAAGACACCAGAATTGTTAACTGCCTATAATGATATAATTGCTGAGCAGTTAATTAATAAATTTATAGAAGAGGTACCTCCTGAGCAAGCCAAAATTTATGGCCACTATTTGCCACATCATGGAGTGAAGAAGGATTCTAAGACCACTCCTCTGAGAATTGTGTTTAATTGTAGTGCCAGGAGTAACAAAAATGTACCTAGTTTAAATGACTGATGACAGGTCCGTCGTTGACGGAAAAATTAGGAGATATCTTATTAAATTTCAGGATGAAAAATTATGCCTTTACGGCTGGCATAAGTAAAGCTTTCCTAAGAGTGGGTTTACAAGAGGCTGACCGGGATTGTACCCGCTTCTTATGGCCTGAGAATCCTAGTGACCCACTTAGCCCTCTGAAAACCTTTCGCTTTAGGAGCGTATTATTTGGTGCTACATCCAGTCCGTTCCTACTTCAAGCGACGATAAATGCACACCTTAAACGTATGGAAAGTCCATTGAGTAAAGTAATGATCAAACAATTTTGTGTGGACAATTTCCTGGGTGTGACGTCAACTGAAGAAGAACTGTTAATGACTTATGGAGAGGCTAATAAAATAATGCAAAGTGGAAATATGCCTCTGAGGGAATGGAATCGTAATTCGTCCAAATTAAAGGACAAAATAAGTAAAGATTACCCTGGAGATGAAGTACCAAAATGTAGTAATGTATTGGGTTTAACTTGGGATACTGAGAGAGATTTGTTAATGTTAAAACCTAATAATTACAGCATGCCCAATAAATTAAGAGAGTTTTGCTTGCTGAAGTTTCCAAATGTTTTGATCCACTAGGTTTAGTGTCACCCCTTACTATAAGAGGGAAATTATTAATACAGGAAGCATGGAAACTTAAATGTGCTTGGGATGAAATTCTACCTGAGGAATTCATTAACAGGTGGGATGAATTAATTGGTGATTATGAGAAAATTCCAATGTTGGAGTTCCCACGCCAGGTGGCCAATCCATATGGGGAAAATGTACTCCAAATTTTTTGTGATGCTTCAAAATTGGCATATGGAGCAGTTGCTTACCTTCAGTGTAATAGTGTTATTTCTCTTGTTATGTCTAAAGCTGAAGTGTCTCCAATTAAATCACGTACCTTACCTCAGTTGGAATTAACAGCCATTTATGTAGGTGTCAAATTAGCTAATTATATAAGAAATAAGTTGCAGGAGATAAATATTAGCGACACTGTAATTTGGTCTGATAATGAGGTATCCTTACAATGGATTCATAATGGAAACAGTAAAATTGTGTACGTACAAAACAGAGTCGCTGAAATTAATCAGATGCAAGAGAAGTATAATAGTTTGGGTCAGCATGTGTTAACATTTAATCATATACCTGGTGAGGAGAATCCAGCTTTTTTTCTTGTCTCGAGGTTTACCTTATGCTAAATTTGTAAATGCTGTATCATGGTTTAAAGGACCGAGCTGGTTAGTAAATAAAGCTAATTGGCCTGTAGAAAAGGCATATATTGCTCCTGTTGAAATTACTGTGACCACCGCTCCAATAGTTTGTCCTCCCTCAGCCATTGATATAAATAGGTATTCTTCTTTATCGAAACTAATCAATGTAACTAAGTTGGTGTTTAAATTTCTAAACAAGATGAATATTTCATTTAAGTTTTCACATCCTCTTGAATATTGGATAAAGAGGGTACAGGAGGAAATCTATGGAAATGAGATTAAATTGATGATGGAAAGAAAAATTGTGAAAGGTTCCATAATAGAGAAATTGGGGCTGTATTTAGAGAACAATGTAATTTGGTGCAGAGGTAGGTTACAAAATGCTGAATTGGGTGATTATGCTAAACACCCTATCTTACTGCCCAAAACTCATCATCTAACAAATTTTATTGTTCTAAATGCCCATAAAAATGTAATGCATGGTGGGGTACAAGATACCTTAAATTGTATTAGGGAAACTTTCTGGATTCCACAAGGACGGCAAAGTGCAAAAAGGGTGATTAAATCTTGTGTAATATGTCGCCGTGTGGATGCCAGATCCTATATGTACCCAGGTCCTCCACCATTGCCAAATGAACAATTTGAGTCATTTAGCAACGAACTCCGCCCAGCCACAGTGTGGAAAATACTGTATATATTTTCCAGAAATACAGTAGTTATATGTAAATAGATGGCCATACTGTATTTAATAAAACTTATGTTATCGAAAACGGGAAGCTGCGCCTGTGCAGGAAGACAGTCGCCATTTTGGTTTGAATGAGCCAAGTAAACGTTAGTGTAATGTAAAGAATTTTTCGTGCTCTAGAGGTTAAAATTGGGCTGACACCTCTCAAATAGGAGGCGAAATTGTTGGATGTGCATAACTTGAGATATCAGGCGACAGGACAGGACAACTCCAGGAACCTCAGATAAGTCTGTTATGTTATAACTCTGGTCAGTTGTTATTTTCATGTATAGACAGTGAGATTTTCTGAGTACAACTTAATCTCCAGTCAAATTGGTGAGTGATATTAAGATATATTTTCCTTCTGTTATGTAATTGTGTGTATATATATAACCATTTATTATTTTTAATATACAGTCAATAAATTTATATATTTACCAGTATTCCTGGTGATACATATTTCATTGGTAATTAATAGGTCCAGAGCAACTTGTGGATGACAGTGGTAGGTATCGAAGGGGGACATTTTTTGCGACCTAGGTGTCCCAAATTCCTACTTGTCTAACTGATAAATAATAATTATCTGTGTATATTTACTGTTATGTACATAATGATACATTCAGCTAAATGCAATTTTCCACAGGAGCTATACTTCCTTGGATCAAGCCTGATTAACCTCTCATTCCCCAGGCTATGTAAGATCCCTCCATGTTTAGTTTCCCAATGAAGATGATGATCATGAAGATGATGATGATGATCATGAAGATGATGATGATGATCAAAAACCAGCAAAACGAAAAATCTTGATATGTTTATACTTAAGATAAAGTTCAAAGGCATTTTTACGTTAGAAAAACTATTACATAAGATGTAGCAAAACAAAACTAATGATAAAGTGATTATAAGCTAATAATGTAGTAGCCTAGCTTCGGCTATTACACGAAATAGTAAAAAGTAAAAACTCCAAAGGAAGGAAATTGCATTGCGTTTTTTTTTTACGAGATCTCGACAAAAAACTAGCACTTACTTGAAGATTAAAATTTTAGAAAACGGTCTCTGGTAAATGATCTTTCTGGGTCATGATGCTAAGGTAAAATAATTGGACTTACACGTGAGTCAGGATATGTGTAAAGAGTTGAGTTTAGTTATGTCCAACGAAGAGTAATTCACATATAACCAAGTTTTTGGAAAGAAAAATTTAAGATGCCGTTTTGGTCCATCCTGAGCCATTTAAAATAGACACTGATCCAGGATAGGTCGAAATGTCATTTAGTTTATTTTGCAAATTGTGAGATAGTTATGAATAGTTGTACTTATTGGGTACTGTACCTAGGCCCCCCCTTCCAATCCTCCTCCTTAGCCATGCAAATCTGACTAATATTGTGAACCCGAAAGCAACACTATACCACAACAATATGTACCTTCGTTGGAAAGCTTGACAAGTACATCAAATAATGAAAAGCATTTTTAATGTTACATGGAAACCAAATTGGTAAAGATTTTTTAGATTCTTGCCGGATGGGGCAGCACCACCAATCATAAATACGACACAAGTTCAACACTTGGATATTTTTACTGCTGTAACGTTCTTCTTTCTCACCAGGCTTCTTCAGTCGATTATAGAATATAACACTGGAGACACCACTTATAGTCTTCAGTGTCATGCTCGTCTGCATTCGACTGAAGAAGCCAGTTGTGCAGGCGAAACGTTTCGTCAATAAGGATACCCAAGTGTTACACATGAGTCTTATACCGTCAATAACACTCACACTGTGAGTGAACATATACTGCCATCAGTGCGATCAGTGAAGAGGAGGGCCCAGGAGCTATGACTAGATCTCTGCAACCATAATTTGGTGAGTACAGACTACAATATAACCCAAATAGTTGACACACGATATAAAGACACGTAATACAAAAACCTTTATTTTAAATGGTATTTCGCTCAGGACTGAGCTTAAGTCAGAACTTTAACAAACTTTATAAAGCATAATCCTGAGCGAAACAATGTCTAAAATAAAGATTTACTATGTACTGTTTTCATACCCAGCTGTCGACTTGTTGCCCTAGTCACTAGATGACGCATCACTGGTGATATCAACTCCATCCTTGACTGTTTCAGTATACAGGTATCACTGCCTCAACAACTGCATTGATAATTTCAGAAAAATGGAGAACTTGTTAGTCACCTGGTGGCGCGTTGTTTGGCGGTGAGTGCTCTGGCATGGACTTGTCCCTCTAGTGTCGGTATTGCTTCCTGCAGCACCGTTGTTACGAGAGCTGTCATTGCCACCATTGCTGCCTCTTCTCCCTCGCCCGCTGACCAACCCTGCAATCATTTCAACACTACCTTAAATACAAATTGTTATAAAAACTACTTCAATAACAACAGTATCTCAAGTTCCACATTACCATTTTTCTCAAAGGAAAAGGGCTGTATTTGATTGGAGAATTGAAGTAAATTCTTGTGTGGCTTTGGGAAAAAGTTGGACAGTTAGGTGGGTGGGAATTGCTGGTTTTAAGAAAGACCTGCTCAGTATGGGCCTGCTGCAGTGTTCCTCATTTTTATGTTATGTCAATTACTGCCGCACATGATATAAACACTGAGGAGACTGGTAAAAAAGACTTTTGACAACAGAGAATAGTATGAACAAGATGGACAAAGGTGGCAAAGCTGCTAAAACTTCGGGTATTATAGAAAACACTAGCAGAAGCAAGCCAAAACGGAATCGTTATTACAAGCAGTATTAATGAGTATAAATAATAATACATGATAGAAATGAACCCACGTGGAGTAAGTGAAACAGAAGGTTGAATGTTTCGCCCAACAACTAGGGACCTTTTCAGTCTATTGAAGAGAGCTTCAGACTATATGACTCTGGCTCACCACTTGTCGACTTCTGCCCAAGCTGCATAGTCAAAGACAAGTGGTACCAATTTCAGAAAACTACATACCTACTAATTTATTATTAAAAACCTGTTAGTGTAGTCTGTGGAATCAAGAATTTAAATCCAGGTACTGACCCAATGCTTTTAAAATTGTAAATTGGTGAACGCCACCTCCAAGGCTGAGGGATTGATTACCTCAGCTTTTAAAATTCTCCGTAACCAGGAATACATGTCACACAGCTTTCTCACAGTAGCTCTGCTACTGTGAGAAAGCTGTGTGACAAGTATTGGTGAGAAGTCAACATCTAAGAGTTACCTTAAAGCTCATCTTATAATCAAGTGTGATGTTGTAGTGAGACGTCTCGTGAAAGCTGCCATCTTCGGCCTGGTGATCAATCAGAAAGGCAATAGCTCTGTTAATCAGACGAGGCTCTATGTACACCAGGTTCTCCCAGTCTTGAAGCTGCGCTGCCAGCAGTACGTTCACTACCCATGCTGTCACCCTAGAGAGGGAAAAAAAAGCCAACACAGTTACCAGCAACCAGCATACACATAAATAACAAACATCAACACTCCAAACGAATATACTACAATTTCTATTACATCCACGGAGAAGAATTAAATTTTTCGGGGGTCATACAGTGCCTAGGGAATGGAAGGTTTCATACAAGAAGGGAAGAATAGCTCCAATTCCTTGGATAAAGTGCTTAGTCAGCCACAAAACAACCCTTTTGAGGAATCTCCACCATTTAAACTCAAAATTAAAACAAACCCGTCATGAAAGGCTACAACGTTGTGTAGTTTTAAAAATAGGTTAGATAAATATATGAGTGGGTGTGGGTGGGTGTGAGTTGAACCTGATTAGCTTGTGCTACTAGGTCAGTTGCCGTGTTCCTTCCTTAAGTGAATGTGACCTGACCTGGCTAGGTTGGGGCACTGGCTTAAGCCGGTAGGAGACTTGGACCTGCCTCGCATGGGCCAGCAGGCCTGCTGCAGTGTTCCTTCTTTCTTATGTTCTTATGAGCTGGTATCAACAACACTGACGGCAACGTGAGAAGCCATTGTCAATTGAAGCACTTGGCTGGAACTCTCTCATCGCATTAAATCCTTCAGCACTATCTGATATCACCGAACCTTATTTCTACTGCAATACCCTCTCCCACTCCCTGACATCAGTGTTTACCCCTGCCTGCATAACTGTACTAAAGCCCACGGTTCCTCATACTTCTGTAGTGGATCTAACACCTGAACATGATGTAGCTCACGTCCTTCTCTCCTCAATCAATGGAAACGTGTTTCTTTCCCTCGTAGACCCTTCTTAGCCCGCTCACTTTCTTAGCAAGTGTCGGAACGCAAAAACAAAAAATACAAAAATATAATATATATATATGATGGTTGTTGAGGTGGTTCGGACATGTAGAGAGAATGGAGCGAAACAGAATGACTTCAAGAGTGTATCAGTTTGTAGTGGAAGGAAGGCGGGGTAGGGGTCGGCCTAGGGAAGGTTGGAGGGAGGGGGTAAAGGAGGTTTTGTGTGCGAGGGGCTTGGACTTCCAGCAGGCATGCGTGAGCGTGTTTGATAGGAGTGAATGGAGACAAATGGTTTTTAATACTTGACGTGTTGTTGGAGTGTGAGCAAAGTAACATTTATGAAGGGGTTCAGGGAAACCGGCAGGCCGGACTTGAGTCCTGGAGATGGGAAGTACAGTGCCTGCACTCTGAAGGAGGGGTGTTAATGTTGCAGTTTAAAAACTGTAGTGTAAAGCACCCTTCTGGCAAGACAGTGATGGAGTGAATGATGGTGAAAGTTTTTCTTTTTCGAGCCACCCTGCCTTGGTGGGAATCGGCCAGTGTGATAATAAAATAAAATAATAATGATGGTGTGGGTGCCTCAGAGCTAATTTCATTCTACTCCTCGTTTGGTGTACTAGCCTCCACAGGCAGTTATATAGTACCGTAATCATGAACAAGTGGTATTTAATCAATAACAATACTGCGACTAGCCGGGGGATCGAACCCGTGTTGTTCTAGCCCGCCTCATGGTGAGCGAAAATTCACGACGCTCTAACCCACTGGACCATACAATCTTACAAGAATCACGCATCCAGCAGAGCTAGGTGTTGTACCATGATCCAAGGACATACGATGGTGTGGGTGCCTCAGAGCTAATTTCATTCTACTCCTCGTTTCGTGCACTAGCCTCCACAAGCAGTACATATATTGTAACCACGAACAAGTGGCATTTAATTGTGAATTAAATACCACTTTTCGCTCATCATGAGGGGGGCTAACGCAACACAGGTTCGATCCCCTGGCTAGTCGCAGTGTTATTGACTAAATACCACTTGTTCGTGGTTACAGTACTACCTATACTGCTTGTGGAGGCTACCACACCAAACGGGGAGTAGAATAAAATTAGCTCTGAGGCACCCACACCATTGTATGTCCTCGGATCACGGTATAACACCTAGCTCTGCTGGATGCGTGATTCTTGTAAGATTGTATGGTTCAGTGGGTTAGAGCGTCGTGAATTTTTGCTTGCCATGAGGCAGGCTAAACACGGGTTTGATACCCCGGCTAGTCGCAGTGTTGTTATTGATTAATACCACTTGTTCGTGGTTACAATACTATATACTGTATACTACTTGTGGAGGCTAGTACACCAAACGGGAAGTAGAATGAAATTAGCTATGAGGCACCCACACCGTCGTATGTCCTCGGATCACGATACAACACCTAGCTCTGCTGGGTGCGTGATTCTTGTAGGAATAATATATATATATATATATATATATATATATATATATATATATATATATATATATATAAATATATATATAAAGGTACGATGTTACGATGTAGCACGTAATGAAAGTAGTTTGTTAGATTATGTATTGGTGGATAAAAGGTTGATGGGTAGGCTCCAGGATGTACATGTTTATAGAGGGGCAACTGATATATCGGATCATTATTTAGTTGTAGCTACAGTTAGAGTACGAGGTAGATGGGAAAAGAGGAAAGTGGCAACAACAAGTAAAAGGGAGGTGAAAGTGTATAAACTAAGGGAGGAGGAAGTTCGGGCGAGATATAAGCGACTATTGGCAGAAAGGTGGGCTAGTGCAAAGATGAGTAGTGGGGGGGTTGAAGAGGGTTGGAATAGTTTTAAAAATGCAGTATTAGAATGTGGGGCAGAAGTTTGTGGTTATAGGAGGGTGGGGGCAGGAGGAAAGAGGAGTGATTGGTGGAATGATGAAGTAAAGGGTGTGATAAAAGAGAAAAAGTTAGCTTATGAGAGGTTTTTACAAAGCAGAAGTGTTATAAGAAGAGCAGAGTATATGGAGAGTAAAAGAAAGGTGAAGAGAGTGGTGAGAGAGTGCAAAAGGAGAGCAGATGAAAGAGTGGGAGAGGCACTGTCAAGAAATTTTAATGAAAATAAGAAAAAAATTTGGAGTGAGTTAAACAAGTTAAGAAAGCCTAAGGAAAGTATGGATTTGTCAGTTAAAAACAGAGTAGGGGAGTTAGTAGATGGGGAGAGGGAGGTATTAGGTAGATGGCGAGAATAATTTGAGGAACTTTTAAATGTTGAGGAAGAAAGGGAGGCGGTAATTTCATGCACTGGCCAGGGAGGTATACCATCTTTTAGGAGTGAAGAAGAGCAGAATGTAAGTGTGGTGGAGGTACGTGAGGCATTACGTAGAATGAAAGGGGGTAAAGCAGCTGGAACTGATGGGATCATGACAGAAATGTTAAAAGCAGGGGGGGATATAGTGTTGGAGTGGTTGGTACTTTTGTTTAATAAATGTATGAAAGAGGGGAAGGTACCTAGGGATTGGCGGAGAGCATGTATAGTCCCTTTATATAAAGGGAAAGGGGACAAAAGAGATTGTAAAAATTATAGAGGAATAAGTTTACTGAGTATACCAGGAAAAGTATACGGTAGGGTTATAATTGAAAGAATTAGAGGTAAGACAGAATGTAGGATTGCAGATGAGCAGGGAGGCTTCAGAGTGGGTAGGGGATGTGTAGATCAAGTGTTTACATTGAAGCATATATGTGAACAGTATTTAGATAAAGGTAGGGAAGTTTTTATTGCATTTATGGATTTAGAAAAGGCATATGATAGAGTGGATAGAGGAGCAATGTGGCAGATGTTGCAAGTATATGGAATAGGTGGTAAGTTACTAAATGCTGTAAAGAGCTTTTATGAGGATAGTGAGGCTCAGGTTAGGGTGTGTAGAAGAGAGGGAGAATATTTCCCGGTAAAAGTAGGTCTTAGACAGGGATGTGTAATGTCACCATGGTTGTTTAATATATTTATAGATGGGGTTGTAAAAGAAGTAAATGCTAGGGTGTTCAGGAGAGGGGTGGGATTAAATTATGGGGAATCAAATTCAAAATGGGAATTGACACAATTACTTTTTGCTGATGATACTGTGCTTATGGGAGATTCTAAAGAAAAATTGCAAAGGTTAGTAGATGAGTTTGAGAATGTGTGTAAAGGTAGAAAGTTGAAAGTGAACATAGAAAATAGTAAGGTGATGAGGGTATCAAATGATTTAGATAAAGAAAAATTGGATATCAAATTGGGGAGGAGGAGTATGGAAGAAGTGAATGTTTTCAGATACTTGGGAGTTGACGTGCCGGCAGATGGATTTATGAAGGATGAGGTTAATCATAGAATTGATGAGGGAAAAAAGGTGAGTGGTGCGTTGAGGTATATGTGGAGTCAAAAAACGTTATCTATGGAGGCAAAGAAGGGAATGTAAAGTATATTAGTACCAACACTCTTATATGGATGTGAAGCTTGGGTGGTAAATGCAGCAGCGAGGAGACGGTTGGAGGCAGTGGAGATGTCCTGTCTAAGGGCAATGTGTGGTGAAAATATTATGCAGAAAATTCGGAGTGTGGAAATTAGGAGAAGGTGTGGAGTTAATAAAAGCATTAGTCAGAGGGCAGAAGAGGGGTTGTTGAGGTGGTTTGGTCATTTAGAGAGAATGGATCAAAGTAGAATGACATGGAAAGCATATAAATCTATAAAGGAAGGAAGGAGGGGTAGGGGTCGTCCTCGAAAGGGTTGGAAAGAGGGGGTAAAGGATGTTTTGTGGGCGAGGGGCTTGGACTTCCAGCAAGCGTGCATGAGCGTGTTAGATAGGAGTGAATGGAGACGAATGATACTTGGGACCTGACGATCTGTTGGAGTGTGAGCAGGGTAATATTTAGTGAAGGGATTCAGGGAAACCGGTTATTTTCATATAGTCGGCCTTGAGTCCTGGAAATGGGAAGTACAATGCCTGCACTTTAAAGGAGGGGTTTGGGATATTGGCAGTTTGGAGGGATATATTGTGTATCTTTATATGTGTATGCTTCTAGACTGTTGTATTCTGAGCACCTCTGCAAAAACAGTGATAATGTGTGAGTGTGGTGAAAGTGTTGAATGATGATGAAAGTATTTTCTTTTTTGGGATTTTCTTTCTTTTTTGGGTCACCCTGCCTCGGTGGGAGACGGCCGACTTGTTGAATATATATATATATATATATATATATATATATATATATATATATATATATATATATATATATATATATATATATATATATATATATCGGTCACACACACATATATATATATATATATATATATATATATATATATATATATATATATATATATATATGTGACTCCCCCCCAAAAAACACTCACCATCATTCACACATAAGCACTGTCTTTGCAGAGGCACCCAGTAAAACACACACACACACACACACACACACACACAGAACAAGTGGTCATTACTGTAAATAGGAAAGAGTGGTGACACAAGGTATTTTTTCACAAAGGAGTGCTGGACTTGTGCAGTTGGATTAAAGGAGATATTATCGTGGATATTATCTCATTCCCCAGGCTCTGAATGACCCCGTCGGTGTCATTCAGAGCCTGGGGAATGGGAGGTAATAAAGTCTGAACCATGGAAAGAGAAGGTACCTCACCAGCATCAAGGCAAACCCCTATCAAAGGGGACAGGGTAGTAAATATTACAATCGACGGAATATTTAGGAAATTATATGAAATACTAATCAATGGAGACGGGGCATAGCGATCATATATTTCTCAACGCACCTAGAAATAATTATATTTGTATTTACAAAAAGCGAAGATCGTTATATTACCAGACAGATGGCTCGGAGAAATGCCACATTTTGAAGGCTCCTTTCCTATAGCGCGTGAGGAGGCCAGCCAGCTGAACGTTCATGAAGTCAAAGGCGCCCTTGGCCTTGGTTATGTCGAGTTGGTTGGTGAGACGGAAATAATGTAGCGTCCAGACGGTGGTGCCCAGGTTGAAGGCCAGCCCATCAGTGCTCTTCAGGATCCTTCCACTGAAGGCCTTCTCGAAGTTCACCACTATGTTCTTCTGAGTGGGACCGAACACATCACCTGCTCCGACGGCGGGGAATAAATACACGAAATATATAATAAATATTATAGAATATGTCACGAGTACAAGGAAGGTATTTGATTAATCGGTTCCAACAGGAGTGGAAAAAAAATAAGACAAACAGTTTGGAGGGAAATATTAGTTACCTGGAAAGAATAAAGGGAGGAGAAAAATAAATACTTATTTTTGCTTTAACCAATGATGGAATTGCGTAAATTCGAAATGTGAAAATTAAGTGCTGATACTGTATTGTTATTGTTGTTAACACATTCATGAGGCAGCACTAAAATCACAAAAAAATATACATCAACTCACAAATGGGAGGGTGGAGGGTAATTGGTTTGATCCCAGGGAGAGTAGCTCAAATTCTTTGGTTCAAAAGCCCTTTCCTCAGTATCAAGGTACCACCTTGAGAGGATTAGTGTTATAATACTGACAAGTGTTAAGTAGGCCTACCTGAGAGTGTCAGGCTGGCCCGGGGTGAGCCATACACATAGCGCCTCTGGATGCTCCTAGTAATCTCAGGACTCTCGTCCACAGGCAGGTCGAGGAACTCGTACACGGTGGCTCGGTTCTTCAGGTCCAGCAGCACCGACGTGTGTTTCCGCACCTCGGTGCCCTCAGGCTGTGGGGGTGGCATGTGGTAAATTGTGACAGTGAACATGAGGAGTAACAGCAGGAAAGAGTGTTAATATGATGGTGGGTCGAGTGTAGTATGATGGTGAGTAGAATGCTAATGTAGTCGTGGTGGTGGAAGTGGTAGAGAAGAGCAGAGTGTTAGTGTGGGTGTGGCAATGAGAGAAAATTAGGATAAAGAAAACTTTAGTATAAGAAAGGTTAATACAATAATTCACTGCAAATAATATTGAAGGCCTAATCCTTTGTCCACTAACTGCAAGACAGACGCTACCGAAATATACGCGCCTACTGCATAAGTGGAGAAGAAAAGGGGTAAAGAATGGAGAATATAAGAGGCAATGATAGCAAACAGTTTCGGAGACATAATTATGATGAGGAAACCAAAGGACAAGATGGATTTTGATATGCTGTATAAAGAGTTAGAATTGTGAGATGTGGAAAGAGAAAATGTAAGCTGTGTGCTTCAAAGAAAAGATTTCTTCAATTGCAAGTTGGAATGGAGAGTCGTGCAATATCTTGATCTTGATTGCTAGTGTATAGGTGAAATGCAGCTTTTATGATCCAGGTGCAGTCAATGGTCTTCAATCATAATTAAATAGTGATTAAGTTTCATGTGCATTCAATACTAAGTTTATGCCCACAGGAAAACGTTTTGTAGTGAAACCTCAGTGGCCTACCGAAGCCTTCCGGTTCAGATTAACACACTGCGTTACTCTGTGGATTCAAAGCTCTTACTCATCACGTGTAATGAATTGTTAGAGAAATATAGCTGGCTTTAGTTTACACAATGTATCAATCATATAGACTAGGGTAACAGCTAACTGTTGATAAGCACAATTCTTTATATACAGAAGAGAAAGGAAGAAAGACCACCTACCTGAATTCTAACGTTAACTGTTCTTGTGTCTGAGGCGGCCTGTGAGCGTGCGTGGACGGTGACGGTGAAGGAGCCAGATTGTTTAGTGACGGCCAAAGGCAACATCACTTCCGTGAATCCCTCGCCCTGCACCTGTGCTAACCAGAGACACGTTACCAACACTCACAAAAAACATCTCTAAAGAATATAATAAAAATACCGGATGTATTTCGGTTGCCTTAGCTGGAAGAGGCCAGCCAGCGTCAACATGCGACCTTTACTCTGAGAAAACCTTCCCTCAATCTACCTGTTGTAGCTCTTATATTGCACAGCTCCTGATGAAGCACGGAAAAGTGTGAAAGATCTTGAGCTGAAGATTTCCACCCCCCGTGGCGTGTTTTGCATTAAGACCGCCTGTCTGCGATGGTTAGCCGGACTTGAGTCCTGAAGGTGGGAAGTACAATGTCTGCAATTTAAAGGAGGGGTTTGGGATATTGGCTGTTTGGAGTGATATCTAAACTGTCGTATGTGAGAGCCTCTGCAAAGACAGTGATTATGTGTGAATGATGGTGAAAGTGTATAATGATGAATGTTTCTTTTTGGGTCAGTCTGCCTCGGTGGGAGACGGCCAGCGTGTTGAATATGTCTCGACGACCGTTTCTCAAGGCAGAGTGATCCAAAGAAGAAAACACATTAGCCATCATTTATTCGTTCGCTGTCTTTCCAAAAGTGCATTGACATCACAGCTCATGTTACCCTTAGACTGCAACATACCCACCCCTTCGTCAAAGTGCTGGCACTGCTTTTCCCACCTCCAGGATTCACGCCCGGCTAACCGGTTTCCCTGAATACCTTCATAAGTAGAGGAAGACTTCGGTCAGATTCAGATGACCAAAAGCTCCAGTGGTGGGTCATCATATGACTAAGACCAGTGTCAGGAAACATCCTGTTTCCTGACGAATCTTACCTAACCTTCATAAGTTACCTGGTTCACTCCAACAAACATTGTTAAAAACCACTGGTCTCCATTCACTCCTGTCTAACATGTTCACACAAACCTGTTGGATGCTCATGTACTTAAAACAAGATCTTATGGAACAGCACTTTAACAGTCTTTGAAAGTAGTATTATGCAATTTTACATGGCGTGATAAACGATATGAACGAGATCAAGAGATGCATCACTTGCTGCGATTGAACATAACATTAATTTGACCTGTTTTTCTTAAAATTCCAAATGATTAATCTGAACTATTGCACTAAAATTAAATTACCCCTCAAACAAATTTAAATTTAGAACTGCCTCACTAAGGTTTATTCTACTCGGCAGTTCTGGGAAATGAATGGAAAGCGAAGGAGACGGAGGAGGGTGAATGCTGAAAAATAGGAAGGAGGGGAAGAAAAATACGGGAAGGGACGGGGGAGGAATGTGGTGGTAGGAAAGAGGCATTTGTCTTTTAAGAATATTTCATACCAAAAAACATATTGAGAGAGACTAGGATACGAAACCCAGACCATCTTCCCCTCTGCCTTAATGCCATCCAACCATAATCATGTTATTATTAATATAATTACAAAAGGGTAAATTATAACTAGCCTTGACACACGGAACATCACTATAAACATCAAGATACTGACTGAGATGAGGTGGTGGTGGTCGCCTGACGATAATCTTGGGTTATAGTGGTTCACGGTAGCATCTTTCTCTACATGGACGAAGCTGTAGTCTTTACTTCCCTGTAGCACCAGCATCACCAGAACCGTCTGCTTCGACCCATTATACAGATGAACACGCACCGAAATCTGCTGACACATCAACCTATAGTCACTAACTTATTTTCAGTGATTCTTACCAAATGGTCATAACTATGACCATAATTTTAAAGGGGTGGACCGGTAAGCCAACGGAAGGCCTCGGTCAAATGACCAAAAGCTCCAACGGCGGGTCATCTGACTAAGACCCGCGTCAGGAAACACATGTCCTGTTTCCTGACGAACCTAACCTCAGTGATTCTTCTACAACAAGCATCATCGTAGTGCCGCCATTATAAACATGCAGTATTTAAGACTAAATTTAAAAACATTAGCTGTTCTCTGAAGCTGTGTATGGAAAGAGTATTATTATCAAAACTAAGCGCTAAACCACCATATGGGAAGTGTAAACAATGAAAACTGCATTAAAATAACACTAGTTCCTTAGGAATATGTGTGAACATGAATATCATCAGGATTAGTCATTTTTTGAGGGGGGGGGGGAAGTAGCACAACACAAACACTAGTGTCGTTAGGAATATAAAATAATGTGTTTATGGATGCTTATTTTCAGTCTGGTTGTCTGACCATCTTGGGAACATTCAAACTGAAGGCGATCCTCAACTCGACCAGCTGCCACAAAACAATGTTACATTGGGTCAAGTGGAAAATTTGTAGCACTTGGTAGTGATGACTCGATTGTCTTCACAGATCAGATTAACTTACTGTCGTGTGACACCAAGGTTGGTACATACACCTATTCCTTACTACCTGCGACTAATTTACTGCTCTGCGCCATCTATAGAGTCAAGCTTATATATATATAGTCCTGCTGCCATTACATACCACTGATTTATCGCTCCGTTTCGTCGATATAACCAGGCTTGTAGATATTCCTGGCTCCCACTAATTTTGATTCCTTATCAGAAACTCCAGACATATCTTTGCCCAACTAACCTGTTCTCCCCTGCGACAGACGGAGGTAGCCTGAAGGCGCATGAGGAGAGGAGGTGTAGTGTCGTACTCTCGCTCCGGCAGGATATGAAAACCATGCTGAAGGTGGGTAGCGAACCCCTCTACCACCCATTGCCCCGGCGAGTTAGGTACAGATAGCTCCACCTGTTCAAACTCCCTGTGACCTGCCGGCAGAGATGAAGTGGCAGGCAAGGAATATAGGAATTTAACGAATAAACAGAACAGATACGATAATTTAATGAATATGTAGAGTAGAGAGATTTCGAAGAGATAAAAAGAAGTGGTTTAGGTTCCTTTTAATTTAACTGCTGTAGAAATAAAAAATAGGAAAAATAAAAAATATATACACAGCATGTAACAACAGAAATGAGTACATATAGGCGAGTACCAGCTTTATTAATTATTGATTTATTATTATTATTATTATTATTATTATTATTATTATAACATTATTACCAATGAATCGTAGATATTTATTTTCTCTTTGCAAAAAAAAAAAAAAAAATGATGCATGTAACGTGGAAATATTTCACATTGACGTTCACGAATACTTTGTTGGTAGGCTACAGTACCCCCATTAAGGAAACAGTAATTTATGCTAGTTCTCGAAGAAATAAACGCTGTAAATTGTCAGGGCTCCATGAAAGGTTTGTTCCAAACTGTTAATTTTATATGAAGAAAATGCTGTAAATTATTAGTTCACGTAGAAAAAGCCTGTAACTTGTTAGTTCCCCACCAAGGAAACACTAATTTAAGACTGGATGTTGGTTAATGGAGTTTAAAGCTTATCTACTACACTAGGTCATTTAAAGCTGCCAGTAACCTTGTCACTACCAGTCGAATACTTTCATTCCTAATACAGAGATTAAACTCAATGTATATACACTGAGAGACAAACACACCTCTCGGTGTGTGTATATATTATATATATGTATATGTATATGTATATGTATATGTATATGTATATGTATGTAGTAGGTTGGTAGACAGCAACCACCCAGGGAGGTACTACCGTCCTGCCAAGTGAGTGTAAAACGAAAGCCTGTAATTGTTTTACATGATGGTAGGATTGCTGATGTCTTTTGTCTGTCTCATAAATATGCAAGATTACAGGCATGTCTTGCTACTTCTACTTACACTTATGTCACACTACACATACATATACACATTTATTCATACACACTCATCTGAGTTTTCTTTGATTTTATCTTAATAGTTCTTGGTCTTATTAATTTTCCTTTTATATCCATGGGGAAGTGGAATAAGAATCTTTCCTCCGTAAGCCATGCGTGTTGTAAAAGTCAACTAAAATGCCGGGAACAATGGGCTAGTAACCCCTTTTCCTGTAAAGATTACTAAAAAGAATAAGAAGAAGAAAATTGTCAAAGTGGGAAGTCTGAATGTGCGTGGATGTTGTGCAGATGATAAGAAAGAGATGATTGTGGATGTTATGAATGAGAAGAAGCTGGATGTCCTGGCTTTAAGTGAAACAAAGCTGAAGGGGGTGGGAGAGTTTCAATGGAGAGGAATAAATGGGATTAGGTCAGGGGTTTCAAATAGAGTTAGAGCTAAAGAAGGAGTAGCAATAATGTTGAAGGATAAGCTATGGCAGGAAAAGAGGGACTATAAATGTATTAATTCAAGGATTATGTGGAGTAAAATAAAGATTGGATGTGAAAAGTGGGTTATAATAAGCGTGTATGCACCTGGAGAAGAGAGAAGTGTAGAGGAGAGAGAGAGATTTTGGGAAATGTTGAGTGAATGCGTGGGGAGTTTTGAATCAAGTGTGAGAGTAATGGTGGTTGGGGATTTCAATGCTAAAGTGGGTAAAAATGTTATGGAGGGAGTAGTAGGTAAATTTGGGGTGCCAGGGGTAAATGTAAATGGGGAGCCTTTAATTGAGCTATGTGTAGAAAGAAATTTGGTAATAAGTAATACATATTTTATGAAAAAGAGGATAAATAAATATACAAGGTATGATGTAGCACGTAATGAAAGTAGTTTATTAGATTATGTATTGGTGGATAAAAGGTTGATGGGTAGGCTCCAGGATGTACATGTTTATAGAGGGGCAACTGATATATCGGATCATTATTTAGTTGTAGCTACAGTTAGAGTAAGAGGTAGATGGGAAAAGAGGAAGGTGGCAACAACAAGTAAGAGGGAGGTGAAAGTGTATAAACTAAGGGAGGAGGAAGTTCGGGCGAGATATAAGCGACTATTGGCAGAAAGGTGGGATAGTGCAAAGATGAGTAATGGGGGGGTTGAAGAGGGTTGGAATAGTTTTAAAAATGCAGTATTAGAATGTGGGGCAGAAGTTTGTGGTTATAGGAGGGTGGGTGCAGGAGGAAAGAGGAGTGATTGGTGGAATGATGAAGTAAAGGGTGTGATAAAAGAGAAAAAGGTAGCTTATGAGAGGTTTTTACAAAGCAGAAGTGTTATAAGAAGAGCAGAATATATGGAGAGTAAAAGAAAGGTAAAGAGAGTGGTGAGAGAGTGCAAAAGGAGAGCAGATGATAGAGTGGGAGAGGCACTGTCAAGAAATTTTAATGAAAATAAGAAAAAATTTTGGAGTGAGTTAAACAAGTTAAGAAAGCCAAGGGAAAATATGGATTTGTCAGTTAAAAACAGAGTAGGGGAGTTAGTAGATGGGGAGATGGAGGTATTAGGTAGATGGCGAGAATATTTTGAGGAACTTTTAAATGTTAAGGAAGAAACAGAGGCAGTAATTTCATGCACTGGTCAGGGAGGTATACCATCTTTTAGGAGTGAAGAAGAGCAGAATGTAAGTGTGGGGGAGGTACGTGAGGCATTACGTAAAATGAAAGGGGGTAAAGCAGCTGGTACTGATGGGATCATGACAGAAATGTTAAAAGCAGGGGGGGATATAGTGTTGGAGTGGTTGGTACTTTTGTTCAATAAATGTATGAAAGAGGGGAAGGTACCTAGGGATTGGCAGAGAGCATGTATAGTCCCTTTATATAAAGGGAAAGGGGACAAAAGAGACTGTAAAAATTATAGAGGAATAAGCTTACTGAGTATACCAGGAAAAGTGTACGGTAGGGTTATAATTGAAAGAATTAGAGGTAAGACAGAATGTAGGATTGCGGATGAGCAAGGAGGTTTCAGAGTGGGTAGGGGATGTGTAGATCAAGTGTTTACATTGAAGCATATATGTGAACAGTATTTAGATAAAGGTAGGGAAGTTTTTATTGCATTTATGGATTTAGAAAAGGCATATGATAGAGTGGATAGAGGAGCAATGTGGCAGATGTTGCAAGTATATGGAATAGGTGGTAAGTTATTAAATGCTGTAAAGAGTTTTTATGAAGATAGTGAGGCTCAGGTTAGGGTGTGTAGAAAAGAGGGAGACTATTTCCCGGTAAAAGTAGGTCTTAGACAGGGATGTGTAATGTCACCATGGTTGTTTAATATATTTATAGATGGGGTTGTTAAGGAAGTAAATGCTAGGGTGTTTGGGAGAGGGGTGGGATTAAATTATGGGGAATCAAATTCAAAATGGGAATTGACACAGTTACTTTTTGCTGATGATACTGTGCTTATGGGAGATTCTAAAGAAAAATTGCAAAGGTTAGTGGATGAGTTTGGGAATGTGTGTAAAGGTAGAAAGTTGAAAGTGAACATAGAAAAGAGTAAGGTGATGAGGGTGTCAAATGATTTAGATAAAGAAAAATTGGATATCAAATTGGGGAGGAGGAGTATGGAAGAAGTGAATGTTTTCAGATACTTGGGAGTTGACGTGTCGGCGGATGGATTTATGAAGGATGAGGTTAATCATAGAATTGATGAGGGAAAAAAGGTGAGTGGTGCGTTGAGGTATATGTGGAGTCAAAAAACGTTATCTATGGAGGCAAAGAAGGGAATGTATGAAAGTATAGTAGTACCAACACTCTTATATGGGTGTGAAGCTTGGGTGGTAAATGCAGCAGCGAGGAGACGGTTAGAGGCAGTGGAGATGTCCTGTTTAAGGGCAATGTGTGGTGTAAATATTATGCAGAAAATTCGGAGTGTGGAAATTAGGAGAAGGTGTGGAGTTAATAAAAGTATTAGTCAGAGGGCAGAAGAGGGGTTGTTGAGGTGGTTTGGTCATTTAGAGAGAATGGATCAAAGTAGAATGACATGGAAAGCATATAAATCTATAGGGGAAGGAAGGCGGGGTAGGGGTCGTCCTCGAAAGGGTTGGAGAGAGGGGGTAAAGGAGGTTTTGTGGGTAAGGGGCTTGGACTTCCAGCAAGCGTGCGTGAGCGTGTTAGATAGGAGTGAATGGAGACGAATGGTACTTGGGACCTGACGATCTGTTGGAGTGTGAGCAGGGTAATATTTAGTGAAGGGATTCAGGGAAACCGGTTATTTTCATATAGTCGGACTTGAGTCCTGGAAATGGGAAGTACAATGCCTGCACTTTAAAGGAGGGGTTTGGGATATTGGCAGTTTGGAGGGATATGTTGTGTATCTTTATATGTGTATGCTTCTAGACTGTTGTATTCTGAGCACCTCTGCAAAAACAGTGATAATGTGCGAGTGTGGTGAAAGTGTTGAATGATGATGAAAGTATTTTCTTTTTGGGGATTTTCTTTCTTTTTTGGGTCACCCTGCCTCGGTGGGAGACGGCCGACTTGTTGAAAAAAAAAAAAAAAAAAAAAAAAAAAAAAAAAAAAAAAAAAAAAAATGTATATTTTTTTAACAAGTTGGCCGTCTCCCACCGAGGCAGGGTGACCCAAAAAGAAAGAAAATCCCCAAAAAGAAAATACTATCATCATCCAACACTTTCACCTCACTCATACATAATCACTGTTTTTGCAGAGGTGCTCAGAATACAACAGTTTAGAAGCATATACGTATAAAGATACACAACATATCCCTCCAAACTGCCAATATCCCAAACCCCTCCTTTAAAGTGCAGGCACTGTACTCCCCAGTTCCAGTACTCAAGTCCGGCTATATAAAAATAACCGATTTCCCAAAATCCCTTCATTAAATATTACCCTGCTCACACTCCCAGATCGTCAGGTCCCAAATACCATTCGTCTCCATTCACCCCTATCTAACACGCTCACGCATGGTTGCTGGAAGTCCAAGCCCCTCACCCACAAAACCTCCTTTACCCCCTCCCTCCAACCTTTTCAAGGACGACCCCTACCCCGCCTTCCTTCCTCTACAGATTTATACGCTCTCCATGTCCATTCTACTTTGATTCATTTTCTCTAAATGACCAGACCATCTCAACAACCCCTCTTCAACCCTCTAATACTTTTATTAACTCCACTGTCTCCACACCTTCTCTTAATTTCCACACTTCGAATTTTCTACATATTATTCACACCACACATTGCCCTTAGACAGGATATCACCGCCTCCAACTGCCTCCTCGCTGCAGCACCTACAACCCAAGCTTCACACCCATATAAGAGTGTTGGTACCATTATACTTTCATACATTTCCTTCTTTGCCTCCATAGATACCGTTTTTTGTCTCCACATATACCTCAACGCCCCACTCACTTTTTTTCTTTCATCAATTCTATGGTTAACCTCATCCTTCATACATCCATCCGCTGACACGTCAACTCCCAAATATCTGAAAACATTCACTTCTTCCATACTCCTCTTTCCCAATTTGATATCCAATTTTTCTTTATCTAAATCATTTGATACCTTCACCACCTTACTCTTTTTTATGTGTGTGTGTGTGTGTGTGCTCACCTATTTGCTCACCTATTTGTGGTTGCAGGGGTCGAGTCTTAGCTCCTGGCCCCGCCTCTTCACCGGTTGCTACCGGGCCCTCTCTCTCCCCGCTCCATGAGCTTTTTTTTTTTGTGTGTGTGTGTGTGTGTGTGTGTGTGTGTGTGTGTGTGTGTGTGTGTGTGTGTGTGTGTGTGTGACAAAAAACGATGTCATGAAGGCTTATGCAGACACCACAAAATCAACAATCATTTGTTTTGCCACGTTCTTAAATTATATTAGAAACCCAATATTCTCTTTAGAGAACAGACGGTCAACATGACAAGGAAACTGCACATAGTACGTACATGAAAAGAGCAGTACATATTGTTAGGGACATTGAGTACATAAGGTACTAAAACTCCTCCACTTAACTTACAAGTGATGTGACTTCAAGTGTTGTTATAGGAAGTGTGCATGTGATGGCTACATTATCTAAAAACTTATTAAGTGAGTAGCACATACTAGACGAACTCTCTGTTAGTATGTGCGAGCAAGTACTCACTAGTGGACAGTGAAGCGCGTTGTGTACTGACCGAAGTGTCGATTGATGAGGCACCAGCTGCCTTCCTGCTGGTCGAAGAGGTCCCTCCACCAGCTCCTCTGTTTCAGTCTGTACTCCACCTCCATCAATTCTGTCCACCAAACATGCACACTTAATACACTTTTCCTAAAATACTGACGCAGAAGGAATCTATTTTCCTTCTACATATGCTTAAAATTATCGAAGTTTTAAGGAAAACAAATTAAGGGAAGTGTTTCAGAGCATGGAAGATTCAGGACTAATTAAACCACGAGTCCATGCGGTCACAATGCTGAATGTGGTTTGGCTGCAGAGTACGACGTATATGTACGTTAATATCTTCCCTTAATTCTACGTCTTTCGAGTGAGTGAATGTTTAAAGCTTTCAGTCTATCCACGTATGAGTTATTCCTTATACTTGAATTAATTTTGTCATCCTTCTCTATATGTTCTCAAATGAATTTATGTATATCCATTCTGTAGCATGGAGACCAAAACTGAACTGCATAAACTGAGAAATTAATAATGATGCACAGAGCTGTAAAATAGCCTCTGTTACTTATGCTTCTTGATATAAATCAAAGTAATCTATTAACCCTATTGTGCACATTTAGGCACTGCTGTCTTGGCTTCACATTTCTGTTAACCAAGTTCAGAAGAATGTGAAAAAAAAACTTTGTTTTTTTTCACATTCTTCTGAACTTGGAGATTTCAGATAGGTCATGACACCGTTTAACATTTCTTTATGTGCACAATAGCTCTAGCAGGTTAGGTTTGTCAGGTAACAGGACAAGTGTTTCCTGGCGCGGGTCTCTGTTACGATGACCCACCACTGAAGCTTTTGGTCATCTGACCGAGGTCTTCCGCTGGCTTCCCGGTCCACCCCTTTAAAAATTATGGTTATAATAACCATTTTTTAGCAGGTCTGGAGTTGTTCTTACATGGATATACCATATTTTTGGATAGCCTAGTATAGTGGGGCCACAGAATCAATGACGATATAATCGTGCGTCTAAGTAACCTATTACAACTGGAAGTTAGCATTAATATTATTTTAGCAAAATACTGATAGGTTTTGTGTTTGGTAACTGTACAGAGGTAGTAAAAACATAACCTGACATAATAAATAGCTTAAAAATCATCAAATGTTTGTAAGAAGAAAATTTTCATACCATTTGTACTGAAGACCTCGTCATTTGTTTGCTCCTGATCTCGAGACACTGACAAACCTGCGTGTGCAAGGAAATTATTTGTAATAAGTGTGCCTTACCTAGAACACTAACAATTAATTTTAACAACTTTGGATTCTAACTTAATTATATGCTGACTAACTGAAATGCGACGTTACCGAGTTAATTATATTTGAAAAAAATATTAATAAATACTTTATAGAATTTAGACAAAGTCCTCCATGGAGACACTAAAAAGACTGTATCAATGTTTCTCAGTGTAGATAAATAAGACACATATGCAACAATTAGGTATTTTTATTCTGAAACGTTTCGCCTACACAGTAGGCTTCTTCAGTCGAATAGACAGCCATAAGCTGTGTAGCTGTAAAGATGATGTAATCGGTTCATCACCCTCGAAGTAGTTTTGAGGTAGTTGGTCCCTCAAACGTACTATTTTGAGGGTGATGGGCTGATTACATCAACTTTATACCTCCACTGCCTCTATGTTTGACTGAAGAAGTCTATTGTGTAGGCGAAACTTTTCGGAATAAAGATACCTAACTGTTGCATATGTGTCCTGCTTATTTACCTGTATACCATTATTGTACCTCAGTGTATATAAAAAAACACGTTTACTTTATTTTTTATTTTTGGGATTAAAGTAACCATCTGGTTAGTTTTCAGGTGAACTGCAACTTAAATAACCCTTATCTAATAGACAGGCCTTATAAATAATAATAATATGAAAAAGGGACTGTGAAACGAATTTAGAGCAAAGGTAACATACAGTGTAGTTCGTCAGCAGCGTTGGCACACTGGATGCGTCCGTCACACACCTCAGACTGACGGTAACAAGAGCCATCCCCGCACTCAAGGAAGCC
This sequence comes from Cherax quadricarinatus, assembly GCF_038502225.1. NCBI lineage: Eukaryota > Metazoa > Arthropoda > Malacostraca > Decapoda > Parastacidae > Cherax > Cherax quadricarinatus. The sequence continues at coordinate 7,091,821 of NC_091337.1, read as the reverse complement.
CAGCTGGTGATCACACTCTCCTGCGGTACACACGCCACTTTAGATGTCTACATGACACTGGAAATAATTCTTCAGATTTATACTGTCTTGAAAAAAATGCTATAGATATGTGTATTTCTATGAGATGGGAGAGTATACCTCAACGTGTGTGTGTGAAATGCCTATTTGTAATATACAGCAACTTTAATATCACATCTTATAAGTGATATATATTTTACGGAGTGGATCGGTAAGCTAGTGGAAGACCTGTCAAATAATCAAAACCTTTACTAAGCAAGTCGTCATGCGACCAAGACCGGCGTCAAGACTTTTTTTTACTGTTTCTCATGATAAACGAAATATCTCAGAACAGCAGGACCAGTAAAGATCACTGTGGTACTCGTAGTGACTGCACCTCCATGAAAACCACTTTAATCGCTATATTATTCTTGTCCAAACATTAAAAATTCCATTTATTGCAACATTTTATGCTTAATTTTGCAATTTCCTAATTCTGTCTGTTATATGCAACTCAGTCAAAAGTCAAAATTTTAATCAAACAGTATATAATTAAGTCACTCTTTTTCGTGTACAAATTTCATAAGTCGTGAAAACGAAAAAAAAAAAATATACACATCGTTTTGAAGTTCTGACTCCGTTTGCAGGTATGCAAAACAAATGTTTTATAATTATACAATTTTTAAATGTCTAACCTGTGACCCAATCAAACTTTATTTTTTAGTTACATTACCTAACATAATACTCCATCATACTGAATGCTCAGCAACACAGTAAATGACAGTATGACCTGTCTTTGTAATACTCATTTGTGCTAAATTGTTATCTGTTTATAATAATGTTTTTACCACTGAATACTATATCACTGCTTAGTTAATCTTAAGTTAATTTTAAGCCTGCCCATAATGCTCTGCATACAAGGGGCTTTGGCATGTTGCACTGTAATACCTGTATTCCTTTGTACTTCACTGTATCATGTTCAAATAAATAAATAAATAAATAAATAAATAAAGACAGGCGAGTCATAAGAGGCATGAGTGAGAAGTAGACAAGTCAAGAGGGCCTACCTGTATTGGGCGGGGCTAAGAGGATCGCGTCGGTGAGGACTGTGAGGCCAGCCAGGTGTAGGGATGCCAGGCTCCACCAGCCAGTGTTATGGGCGGAGAGAGCAGCCAGGTGCTCCGTCCAGGCACCGCTTCGTGACGCCCTGGTTACAGTGTGTACTGACCTGACAAACATAACCACATCATCACATCACAGTTGCACTGATACTAGTGACATTTAGGGAAGTCCATGACACATGCTTAGGGGGGGAAATTATGGCACGAAATTTTATAGGTCACGCCAGGTCAATTTTATTTAATCATTGAATCGCAGTTATTTGGAAAGGAAAGTTTATGGCACAAACAATGTGACTAGAGACTAACCTCGGGTGGGGTTCCATATGTAGCGCCGCCTTCAGAAGGCGGGTGTGGGTAATGCGATTGTGCTGCTGCTTGCGCCAAGTGGGCGTACGGGCGCAGGAGAGAGCTATCAGGGAGCCTGGGGGCGCCCACATCGTCGCCTCCACCGTCCTCTTGGAGTGGTCCTTATGTTGATTCAGCACTACCTCCACCTGTGGGTCGTCCTCCAGAATGGTCTCGCTTGGCCTTAATACCAAAAACTTTTATTTCTAATATTTTATAACACCGAGAACTTAATGTCATATGTTGTACGGTTGTGGCGTCATTTAACCAAAGCGCCACCCTTGCCCGCCAGGGGGGAAATACGTAATTCATTGTTTACACAAGTTACCTTCACGGTAATGTAAAAATTTCAGTTTTTGTGTCTTCCTACTATTCAGAACTTCCCTTCAAATACCTACCCACAAACCATCCTTTATATTAAACATACTATACCTGCCAATGATGAATTCTATCTCTTGGTACTATCCTCAACATTCATAGTGTCGAGTGCTACCTAAAGATGGTAACACCATCATTTTTACCGTGTTAGACATTCTCCACAACAAATGGCAGCATTGCTGCACATCTTAAACAGAGAAAGTTGCCTTAACTAAACATTGTAGAGAGAAACATCCAAACTGTTTAACCTAACTAAAAAAAATTATTCATGTCAGGATCGAACACAATTCGCTTAGATTTCCAGCTGTCGTTATTCACTCCGGTACCAGAATATATTGATAAGAGGAAGGCAAATGTGGCATTTGTGTGTAAAAATGGTAGACGTGAGCATATGTACTACATGGACGAGGGTATGTGACAAGACCCAGAATGGGGAAATTAGCAATTTGCCCAAAGATGTCAAAACTAGAGTTTTCCCAAAACATACAGATATGTACGCATGGAATAATGGTTTGGTTCCTCCCAGAACTCTGTTAACACTCAGTAGACAAGGTTCGGATGTTCCATGATAATTTTTATTGAAATTACATAAAAGTTCATTACATGATATTCATTAGGTAACCAATCATTTACAAATAGATCGACAACATGTGTGCGTTTGTCATCTGTGAAATTAATAATAATAGTTCACCAGATAATTAGCACCATATCAGATACAATGTTAACAACTCACTTTCATAAAATCCTATATTAGTATTAAATTTTGTTATAAATAAAATAATAAATTATAATTTATATATTAATTTGAAAGTGTATTATCTAATATTTTTTATTTACAGATTAATTTCTATTCGAAGACTATTATCTACACGATTTTGTAATCGTTAATTTCCCTAGAATCAAGTACACAGTCTTCATTTGCAGAAAAGAAAAAATATCAATACATCTAAGTATATATCGGTATATACAATTTTTAGTTAATACAAATATATGAATTAAAATTGTAAATTCAGGAGGTTCCAGTAATTTAACTAAACAACAGACAAATGAAATAAATGAACTCCTACTGAAATTACCTCAGAGGAACTTAAGAGATAATAAAGGTTACTTGACACCTAGCAGAAATAATAGCACATTCTTTGAAGAAAAAAATATTACATGTAATGGTATTAAATGGATATGAAAGAAGCTTCAGAGATATTGCCTGAAAATAAACAGAAACAAATTTCATGTTTAAAGATACAACAGTCAGTGAGTTAAATGCCATATACTACACATAATAAGAGTATTACATGACATTTGACACTGGATACCATACTCTAAAACCAAAAATCCAGCAGATTATAAAACATTTTTTTTTTTCATTTTTTTTCGGGGGGGGGGGGGGTATATGTGCAAAATGACCAGGTTAGGTTAGGTTAGGTAAGGTTCGTCAGTAAACAGGATAAATGTTTACTGACGCGGGTCTTAGTCAGATGACCCGCCTTTGGAGCTTTGGTCATCTGACCGAGGCCTTCCGCTGGCTTACCGGTCCACCCCTTTAAAAATTATGGTCATTTATAACCATATTTTTATATATAAATGACCAGTAAGTTTTTATGTTTCTGCTTAAAAATTAATTTAGAATTTTCCTAACCTTCAAACTTACATACGAGCACATTGTCAGAGAACTTTATTTTTCACAGATTCCAACAATATTTTCTTCCCCAAAACATTCCTCTATAAACATTAATAGCAGGGCCAGGCGAGATATCACAGAGGGTTTTTAAAGAATGTCCATAATTAATTTATCCATTTTAGAATATGCGAGACTATTATAAAAAAGGAAATTAGTAGATAAATGAAAGATGACAAATACTGTATCACTATATAGAAAAAATGATAAGGCCATCAAACTCAATAGAAAAAAAACATCCGAAGGGCAAAAATTTCTAAGTAATAAGCAGCAGTCTGGCTTTATAACATATAAATTCTGCGTATGCATTAACATAGTTATATAAAGTATACAAGAATGTAATAGTTTCTATAGCTCATGAAAAGAGAGGATTCTGCTGTTGACTCTCGCCCTGGCAGGTCATAGCAGCTCTCCTTACTTGCACAGTATCCCTACGATCCCCGTTGGGGAGGGGAACCTCTACCATCTCCACGATGTCTCATCGTGAGAATTAAGCCCAAGTCTGCTGTCGTCGATGACGCCACGAAGCTTGAGCTTGCAGCTTCTCTCAACACTTGTCTGCACGCAAAGTTCTCCAAGATCACGTCACTGAAGGGAGCTATCATCGTCACTTTTCTCGATGATACTGAAGCTGACAAGGTGCTTACACCTACTGCCATGAAGACCTTAGAAGACCGAGGCTTTACCATCTCTACGTCACCATACATGCTTGCAAAACGTTCAGTGTTTATGAAACGTCTTGACAAGCTGATCATGAACATGACAATCCAGGAAATTACTACATCACTTGAAGACCTCAACACCTGGGCCAAGATTGACACTGTAGTGAAGATTCCCAACGCTTCCTCAATGCTCAAGGTCACATTCCTGGACGTTACCATGGCGACCAGAGCACTGTCTGATGGCCTGGCCATCTCTTATTACTATATCAACCCTCGACAGATTGAACCTGAACGTTTCACGTACATAACACCTTGCTGGACATGTTACTCGTACAGTCACTCTACTGCCGACTGCCACGTGAAGAATAAGAAGATATGTTCCACCTGTGGTTCTGCAGGACAACGATTTTCGTTCTTGCACTTCCACTGCTGCTTCCACTTGCATCAACTGTAAGAGTGATCACCATACTCTTGCAGCCAAGTGTCCAGTGCGAAAGGATATCCTTTCTAAGAAACTGAAGGAAGAAACAAAGAGGTCATCTGGAACCTCTCCTACATACGCTGCAATTGCCAAGATTCAATCTACAACATCCAAGATTCTACAAGCTACTCAACAGTCGTCTCCACCACCTCTCACTACCCAACCTCCACCTGATGATATTTCCACCAAATTCTATTACTGCATGATGTTTGCCCACATGCAAAATGCTGCAAAACCTGGCTCTTTCAACACGACTATCAATGAACTTCTTGCACTCAACAACATGCCATCATTTAACTTCCCTGCAAGTCCACCATCAGCTGAAATTTTGAAAATAATCCCAAAGATCGTCAGTTTTGAAGCGCCAGATGACTTGAAGGAATTAATAATTGACAAAGACGACGCATCCTATTTTGAATCCTCCAATCAACGTTCACCTGATAACATCCAAGTCAGCACTACGCCTCCTATTCGTCGATCACCTCCTACTCGTCGATTGGCTCGTCGTGGCGGCGTACCTCCTTCACTTCCACTCACCACTACTCATATGGACCAATCAGAAGCCACGATTCTACCACAGTCTTCTACACACTCTCTAGCAGAGACACCAACATTGAAAGAACCTTCAATGCTGCAACCACCAACAAAAACCTCTCCAGCCATCACTCGACGTATTAATACAGAAGACCAACATCGAGATCAATACCTGCACTGGAAAGATATAACTTTTTATACGACTCCTGACCAAGAATCCACGATGAATGTCGACACTTTGTACGAGAAAATACACGACAGAACAGTCAAGTTTACAAATCGTAAAGGATCCCACTGCTCCTACACTACACTCAAGATGACCCTTGACCAGTTACAAGCCGACCCAGTATTTCGACCCAAGATTACAAGACTACTCATCGTTTCCTTCCAACAACTGCACAACATAAGGAATGCCTCCAACACTGAAGAACTGAAGTAACTTCTGACTCACAATTTAACGACACCTGACCAATCAAGAAGCTAGCCTCCCTTGACTACACCTCCAGCTTCTGCCAGCCGCCAATCAACATCAAGATGCAGCAATCTTCCGTCCAGCAAGTTGCAGTCAGCACCCGCAGAGTTCCTGCTGTCTTCTATGTCGTCTTCGTTATTGTTTAGCCAGGCTTAGCAGTTGGGTCTAGTCCTGACTCTTCTCTCTTCGACTCAAGACATTCCTCTCACCGTCTATTCTTCGTACTGTCCCCACTTGCCCCTCGCCCCTCGTGGGTCCTTACCTGTGAGTCCTTGATTGATTGATTAGCTCATGAAAGAAAAAAAATTTTGAAATTGCAAAATATGAGTATAAATGGTAAATTATTTTACAGGATGATAAACTTTTTGAGAAATATACCGTGGTAAGATGTAACAAAGTGTCTTTATAGTGTAACATGATATATGGGATCCCACAAGGATCACTGCTCACCTTGATGATTTAACCTTCATATATGAAGGAATAAATAACTATTTGAATATATCTGAAGATAATGCAAAAAAATATATATTAATAGGATGACTGTAAAATTGTACAGGAGAATTTAGATAAGTTGAACAAATGAAATTAAGAGATGAACGATGGCTTCTCTGAGAAATATTCATTTCTTATCCAACTCGAAGTTCCAACATGATACAAGAAATTATTTATTTACTAGCTCGTAAGGCCAGGTTAATGTGAGAAATGTATATTTAATTGCTATATATTATTTAATTGCTATATAATACTTTTGAAGGTACCTGTTTCCTTGTTGGGAAAAAATTATATTCTGGAAGTATTAATATCCCATGTAACAAGAAATTTATTTTTCTTACTTGTTGTGTAGGAATGACTGCCACTCCTTGAATATCTCACTGTTCGGAAATTCACAATAACCTCAGTGAAAGGAAAGTCAAGTCTCATCAGTGCTTTGGTATCTGCAACAAATTGGTTTATGAGAAGAGAATCTCAATATATTTTTTATAATAGGATAATAATAGGATATAATACTTATCCCAATGAAGCTGTAGAAAATTATTAATCACCAAACAAATATCTGTATTAATACTGTTGTTTACATAGTTCATCTTTACTTACCATGGTTAATGGTTGACTTCGTGCCTCCAGGAGAAGATCATGTGGTCACTCCTGGTTATCTGTGGACAGCTCCCAATAGTAGTTTCACCAAGGTATTATTCATATATACATATGTTCCTTTACCACTTAAGAGTATTTGAAATGGTGTAGTTAAAAACATATTGCATTAGGTTTAACAAATCTAACGTGCCTACGCTTCACTACTCACCAAAAGCAATTCCACGTTCTGCCTCCTTTCTCTACTTTCAGAGGTGCAAGTTTGAAAATTTTCTAAATTATAGTTAAACACTTCCTACGTGCAAATAACGTTATTAAAGTACAGCATATAGGTGAATCCTAGTAGTATTCTTACTTTTGTGACTAAAATATGTGTAACTAAACTAAAAAAGTAAATACCAACTCTGTTAGATGTTACTTACTACCGTAGAATTTCCAACAGATATAATATATATATATTATATATATATATATATATATATATATATATATATATATATATATATATATATATATATATATATATATATATATATATATATCCAGCTAGGCCTTCATATTTTGCGGCTTGCTTGTATTGGAGCTATGCTGTCATGCAGCAGACATGGTTCAGACTAGAGCTCAACACAGTGCATGCTATTTCACTCTCACTCACTGTACAGACGCAGGACAGGTCGAAAGTCATATTAGTTCACTTTCGCCGGCCTACGGCCTGGCGTGGGCTAGCGCCAAACATTGTGTATCTCTTCCTCCAATAAACGTAAGGCTCACCTCCCTCTATTCCTATTACTTATTGCAGCACGCTATCAATCACACAATATGCTAGTGCAAATGCTGGCAAAAGCAACTGCAACACATATTTACCTAAAAATAAAATATATAAAATTCTGTAAAATTATTTAAAGTGTACTCTCCAGTGAATATCCAAATATAATTTATTATAGCATTTATAATAAATAGATTATATAGGATACTTTCATGTAAAGTGAGTTGTTAACTTGCTACATAGGACATAGTAATCAACATTTGGTGAAATATTAGAAGCTTCATATTCATGACAAACTCATATTATCGATCTATTTGTAATTGATTGGTTGTATAATAAATATTATCTAATGATGTCAATATATATTTATAAGTAACCAAAAATGAGTATCCCATGTTGGATATCCCTTGTATCCCCGTAGGTTTGGGAGTAAATTTAGTGTTGACATTTCTTGATGAATTGCTGATCTCCAGGTGAGAAAGATGGAACAAAGAAGCCTTTGATGAAATTGAGAGAAACTCAAAATATTTTTTTTTCATATAAAAAAAATCGAGGAAAAAATCACATCCCAGTAGTATTTCACTGGGTTTGTTTAGTATTAAATTACTGTAAACAAATCTAAAATATATTTAGTTGGGTTATGCTAAAATAAATTTTTCTTATTATAATAAGGTTAGGTAAGTTTTCTAAGATTCTTTTGGTGCAAAATTAAAAAAAATTACATTAACATTACTGAAAAAATATATCTTTAAACTTTTTTTTTTTCAACAAGTCGGCCGTCTCCCACCGAGGCAGGGTGACCCAAAAAAGAAAGAAAATACTTTCATCATCATTCAATACTTTCACCACACTCACACATTATCACTGCTTTTGCAGAGGTGCTTAGAATACAACAGTTTAGAAGCATACACATATAAAGATACACAACATATCCCTCCAAACTGCCAATATCCCAAACCCCTCCTTTAAAGTGCAGGCATTGTACTTCCCATTTCCAGGACTCAAGTCCGACTATATGAAAATAACCGGTTTCCCTGAATCCCTTCACTAAATATTACCCTGCTCACACTCCAACAGATCGTCAGGTCCCAAGTATCATTCGTCTCCATTCACTCCTATCTAACACGCTCATGCACGCTTGCTGGAAGTCCAAGCCCCTCGCCCACAAAAACCTCCTTTACCCCCTCTTTCCAACCCTTTCGAGGACGACCCCTACCCCTCCTTCCTTCCCCTATAGATTTATGTGCTTTCTATGTCATTCTACTTTGATCCATTCTCTCTAAATGACCAAACCACCTCAACAACCCCTCTTCTGCCCTCTGACTAATGCTTTTATTAACTTCACACCTTCTCCTAATTTCCACACTCCGAATTTTCTGCATAATATTTACACCACACATTGCCCTTAGACAGGACATCTCCACTGCCTCCAACCGTCTCCTCGCTGCTGCATTTACCACCCAAGCTTCACATCCATATAAGTGTGTTGGTACTACTATACTTTCATACATTCCCTTCTTTGCCTCCATAGATAACGTTTTTTGACTCCACATATAACTCAACGCACCACTCACCTTTTTTCCCTCATCAATTCTATGATTAACCTCATCCTTCATAAATCCATCCGCCGACACGTCAACTCCCAAGTATCTGAAAACATTCACTTCTTCCATACTCCTCCTCCCCAATTTGATATCCAATTTTTCTTTATCTAAATCATTTGATACCCTCATCACCTTACTCTTTTCTATGTTCACTTTCAACTTTCTACCTTTACACACATTCTCAAACTCATCCACTAACCTTTGCAATTTTTCTTTAGAATCTCCCATAAGCACAGTATCATCAGCAAAAAGTAACTGTGTCAATTCCCATTTTGAATTTGATTCCCCATAATTTAATCCCACCCCTCTCCCGAACACCCTAGCATTTACTTCTTTTACAACCCCATCTATAAATATATTAAACAGCCATGGTGACATTACACATCCCTGTCTAAGACCTACTTTTACCGGGAAGTATTCTCCCTCTCTTCTACACACCCTAACCTGAGCCTCACTATCCTCATAAAAGCTCTTTACAGCATTTAGTAACTTACCACCTATTCCATATACTTGCAACATCCGCCACATTGCTCCTCTATCCACTATCATATGCCTTTTCTAAATCCATAAATGTAATAAAAACTTCCCTACCTTTATCTAAATACTGTTCACATATATGCTTCAATGTAAACACTTGAACTACACATCCCCTACCCACTCTGAAGCCTCCTTGCTCATCCGCAATCCTACATTCTGTCTTACCTCTAATTCTTTCAATTATAACCCTACCGTATACTTTTCCTGGTATATTCAGTAAACTTATTCCTCTATAATTTTTACAATCTCTTTTGTCCCCCTTCCCTTTATATAAAGGGACTATACATGCTCTCCGCCAATCCCTAGGTACCTTCCCCTCTTTCATACATTTATTAAACAAAAGTACCAACCACTCCAACACTATATCCCCCACTGCTTTTAACATTTCTGTCATGATCCCATCAGTTCCAGCTGCTTTACCCCCTTTCATTCTACGTAATGCCTCACGTACCTCCACCACACTTACATTCTGCTCTTCTTCACTCCTAAAAATGGTATACCTCCCTGGCCAGTGCATGAAATTACCGCCTCCCTTTCTTACTCAACATTTAAAAGTTCCTCAAAATATTCTCGCCATCTACCTAATACCTCCCTCTCCCCATCTACTAACTCCCCTACTCTGTTTTTAACTGACAAATCCATACTTTCCCTAGGCTTTCTTAACTTGTTTAACTCAACTCTAAAATTTTTTCTTATTTTCATTAAAATTTCTTGACAGTGCCTCTCCCACTCTTTCATCTGCTCTCCTTTTGCACTCTCTCACCACTCTCTTCACCTTTCTTTTACTCTCCATATACTCTGCTCTTCTTATAACCTTTTTCTCTTTTATCACACCCTTTACTTCATCATTCCACCAATCACTCCTCTTTCCTCCTGCCCCCACCCTCCTATAACCACAAACTTCTGCCCCACATTCTAATACTGCATTTTTAAAACTATTCCAACCCTCTTCAAGCCCCCCACTACTCATCTTTGCACTAGCCCACCTTTCTGCCAATAGTCGCTTATATCTCGCCCGAACTTCCTCCTCCCTTAGTTTATACACTTTCACCTCCCTCTTACTTGTTGTTGCCACCTTCCTCTTTTCCCATCTACCTCTTACTCTAACTGTAGCTACAACTAAATAATGATCCGATATATCAGTTGCCCCTCTATAAACATGTACATCCTGGAGCCTACCCATCAACCTTTTATCCACCAATACATAATCTAACAAACTACTTTCATTACGTGCTACATCATACCTTGTATATTTATTTATCCTCTTTTTCATAAAATATGTATTACTTATTACCAAATTTCTTTCTACACATAGCTCAATTAAAGGCTCCCCATTTACATTTACCCCTGGCACCCCAAATTTACCTACTACTCCCTCCATAACATTTTTACCCACTTTAGCATTGAAATCCCCAACCACCATTACTCTCACACTTGATTCAAAACTCCCCACGCATTCACTCAACATTTCCCAGAATCTCTCTCTCTCCTCTACACTTCTCTCTTCTCCAGGTGCATACACGCTTTAAACGTATAAGAGAAAATTTCAGAAAGGACTTAATTTTAAATGAGTTCTTGCTAATTGGCCAGTTTTACATATTCGGCACGACAATATATATATATATATATATATATATATATATATATATATATATATATATATATATATATATATATCTATATAGTGAGTATTTATCAGTGAACTGAGGAAACCCCAGTTTGACTAGTGATCAGGACACAATGTTGACAATTCGACAACTCATTCCTTGTAGCATTGTAAAACAAAAAAAAACCATTCTGCACCGGACGTAAATGCAGTCAAAATGAGAAAACCAGGTGATCATTGCTGACCTGGACCTGGGAAGCAATCACGGAGCCGAAACACTGATGATTTATTTTGATGTAGTTCATGAGAGTTATGTTGACGAGATATAAGATCTGCGTCCATAGTAGTCTGGTGACTAACCTTCATGGAGTGCTGAAGACTGACAGAGACGTGAATAGTGTCGACGAGGACCTCAGCATCTGGGGCCACATGGAGGACGATGAGTGTAAAGCGAGGAGCCATCTCCCTGGACACTGCTACACTCAAGGTGGTGACACCCTCAGTCCCCGCCCACCAAACCTCCTCCGTGGATGAGTGCACTAACACACCCTTAGCCATCACCTGTCACACGAGGCATCATACAACGTTAAATTCCACAGTATTCGTACAGCTCGTTATTTGTTTGAAAGTGTATAGACACACCTCTTCAGTATAGAGGAATCCTCTCCTTATAGAGGCGTGGTATTTCCATATATTAGTATTAAACGGGACAAGGGACAGGCAATACATAACACTACATCGATATAACAGGTGTTATACTGCGACCTGATTGCAGACATTCCTTAACTATTTGGGTTAGCATTTTTTGTGGCTATAATATAGTATCAGCCTAAATGTACACAAGACATGAGTCAGTTCAGCTAAATTAAGGAAAACAAAAAAATGGCTTTAATAAAATATCAGGAAAAATCTCTAGGACCTTGAGACATATTTTAAGTAACTGAACATGAATATATGAAGGTATATACTCCCAATGGGTTGAATTACATTCTTTGAGCCTCTGAGGACCCGTGCATCCTTCAAGGTGACACAGGATGCAGCAATGTTTACAACCTTAACTTTCTACATCGTCAAGAGTTGAAAACTGTCAAAATATTTTTTTATTAACACATCGGCCATTTCCCACCGAGGTAGGATGACCCGAAAAAGAAGAAACACTTTCATCATCATTCACTCCATTATTGTCTTGCCTATACTAGTTATAAAACTGAAACATATCAACACCCCTCAAATGAGCACCACCTCCAGGACTCAAATCTGGCTAACCGGTTTCCCTGAATCCCTTCATAAATGTTACTTTGCTCACACTCCAACATGTTGCCCGTCAAGTCATAAAAATCATTCGTCTCCACTTGCTCCTATCTACCACGTTGACGCACGCTTGCTGGAAGTACAAGCCCCTCGAACACAATAACCTCCTTTACCCCCTCCCTCCAACATTTCCTAGGCCGACCCCTACCCAGCCTTCCTTCCACTACAGCTTTATATGCCCTCCAAGTCATTCTATTTTGTTCCATCCTCTCCAGATCTTTAAGATCACAAAATATAAATAACGCTTACTAGGTTACACCATAAACCATGAATATAAATCGTTTCGATAAATTGCAGGGATGATCATAACACATCAGTTTTTGTATATTTATATTTATACAGTATTTAACGAAATACGATTTAAACATACATAAATTGTTTATGTATACTGTAGTAACTTCATATGATAATGGCCTGAAGAAACTAAAATCAAACAAATTAGGTCACACCACATCTCACTAGGTTACATATAATCCAAACCATCAATCACTAGGTCACAAAATAATCACCAGTCACTCACTATTACACACACTCTCCTCCCACTTCCTAGCACCAAATCACCACCAATCACAACAAAATCACCACCACTCACTAGCAAAAAACAATCACCACACAATGTTGCAAAAAAACAACTACCACTCACTAGTACACAACATCCATTCACATTGTGCAATCGCTGCTTATTAATGCACAAATTAATCACCACTCACCATATACTGGAACTTGTCCATACGGAAATTGGCCCTGACTTGAAAAATAGCGAATTCTCCAACAGTGGCGGTGTCAGTACTGGTGGTGAGGTGAAGGTAGCGGCCCTTGGGTGAGTGGACCGGCACTCCCCTTACCTTGGCCGACGATGTACTGACAGAGTCCCTGTACGTTGCCGTCACCTCCAGCTCTTCTGCTCCCTCAGGAATGTCCAACGTGAACCTGCAAGGGTCAGAGCAACACTATCAGGAGCTACGATTATTGTCTCCGCTTCTAAATTCCTAGTTTCATGGGCCCTAATATACTTTTATTTTTAAATCCGCATCCACCATTGTTCCTCTTTCAAACCACCCTCCTGAAGTCCTTATGATTTATTTGTCTTGAGCTTGTTCCTGGTCACTTATTGAAAGATGACCAGAAACAAGCCAATATAAATCTGAGGACTATCAAGTCCTCAGATTTATACTCGAAGGTTAATACACTAATGACCCGAAACGTCGTCGTAAGCTTCTCTCGTATGTGCTGGTTATTTGTGTATTCCAGTCACGGTATTGTTCCTTTTTGTTCTTCACTGAAGAGTTAACTTTCTTTAATCTTTTTCATACTTAACTTTAACCATGTAATTAGCCTCCTATGACCAGTAGCTTTGCAGTAGCTCAGTGGGTTCTCCTCTGTCATTTACTGTAGTGGTTACTACTGCTCCTCTTACTGTTTATTTCTTGCCACACCGGCTGTCGTCTACCAAAGAAAGGTGATTCAGAAAAGGAAACTTTCATCATCATACATTCTACAGCTGTCTAGGCAAAGGTGCACAGATATAATTCAAGACATGTCTTTCCCCAGCTCGAACTGTAACATCCCCCTCCCTCCAGAGGGAGTTCAAGCCCTGCTTTTATGAACTCAAACTGAGTGAGTAAAGCAGTATTTTGCTCTTAGGAACCTAAGGATCGAGCATCCACCATGCTTTGCACTGAATGACACAGGTTCTAAGCTTCACATATAATAATAGTATCCTGTTTCGGTGTTCTGCTGTTAGTTGAAGGGATATTTACTATCGCTTTAGTATTAGTTATGGTTATTCTCACTGCTTTTGATCCCTGTTTCCTCGAAGCTTAAAATTTGGAATATCCAGTGTTACAATTTTTTATGTTACTAACTTCCTATTTGTGTGTTTATGAGCAAATTGGTTTGTATACGTGTATGTCTACTCTGTTTTATTTGTGGATGTCGAGTCATTAGTTCCTTACCCACCTCTTAGCTACTGCTGACTAATTTTGTTAATGTCTGGTCTCCAGGGCCAGACTAATATTAGTGGTGGAGGCAAACTCTGCGTTCGTAGTTTTCCGTCACCACATCTTTGTCTAATTAGTTACACTTACTCGCTATCCTGAAACTGAAAAACAATCTCTAACAACCTCGTAACTCACTTGCGTCTTAGAGGCCATATATAACCTCTTAGAAGTAAGTTGCTATCCACCTTAGTACTTCCCGTATCTGGCATGACAGAGTAATGGCACTTACTGCAGGATGCCGTCCTTCCTGTATCTGGCGAAGGCAGACTGGTGAGTGAATGTCTGGAGGAGAGGAATCATGTCGCCTCTGGTCAAGTTGGTACTGAACCACTGTTCCTGAAGTCGCTCCTTGAGCCCCAACTCCTCTTGTGGCCCCACCACGATCTAGTAAAAATGCATAAGAAAGTTCTGCAGATAGTTTACCAATAATGTAGTCAGAGAGTGGAACAAATCACGCTGAATGAGAGGCAGAGTGAAAGAGGGGGGAAAAGGAGGAAAAAAGTGTAATAAATTAATAGTAAAAAAATAATAATCAATATTAACTAGTATTATACAGTACTGACTTTAGTCTCTAGATCAGTGGTTCCCAAACTGGGGGTAAATTACCCCCTGGGGGTAATTTAATCATTTTTGGGGGGTAATGGAGGGGTGACAGAAAAAAAGTTATGAATTCTGAAAATCAAGAAATCAATGCGGTACCCGGTATGAGGATTATTGTTAACTTTGTCTTAGTATATAAAGTTGTAAAGTAAACCTATTATAAGTAATAAAGTTAAACCAAATAACAATAAACATCAAAAACTAATATACAGTATTAGAAAAGAAGAAATATATAGCTAAGTGTGTGGAAACCCAAAAGTATTTTGACAAGTATGCTTCAGGACAAAAGTCACTCAGTAGCCCAGATCGACCTGTCCAGTACGCGTCACTCACTTCCTGAGGCTGCCTCTATTTCACACTGTCAGTTTATCTGTGAGCATCAGCCGAGGTAGACATAAGCTGGTATGTATGTGTACTGCCCTGTGCAGTATATAGTTAGTATTTACCCACTGTTACTGTGAATTTGTAGCTATTATTAATTTTATATATAATGTATGTGTGGTTCTTACGTTTTCAATGGTTTTGCTAGGATTAGCAGAGTATGCGAGGCTGTATACGTTCACGTTTAGCCATATATATCAATAATAACAACATTTTGTGAAAGGGGTAACATGCTTTATGTGGCATGTTAAATTGGGTAACAAGCTGAAAAAGTTTGGGAACCACTGCTCTAGATGAATCATTTTTCTTATGACACAGCTTACATGGGCTTGGAAGAGGACGAACCTGCTTCTCGCGGCTGAAAACTACATGAACCTGGAGAAGGTGGAAGATGTGCAATATGCAGTTATAATAAGCAAAGACATCCCAAAATCTTTCAATAGGTGTGATAATGGTGTAACGGCACACAAAATGCAAACAATTCAATTGGGCTCAGAAAGTAATAGTCAATAAAATAAAATCAGAGGCTGCCTTATTGAAAAGGCAAATGGTACAAACAAAATGATAAGGAGGAGTATAATAAGAGTTAATTCAATAAGCTAAGGCTTTCCAGCAAACCTCCCTTCAAATATCAGGAAACTACCAGTAAACTCCTTTCTTTAAGAGGTAACTTGATGAGCTCGTCCAATCCATTCCTGATCAGCTTCGGAGACGACATTAGGATGCATATGGTGCGAGTGCCAGGAGCCTGAGGAGGGAGTCAACCTGAAAGTCAGGTCTGAGATTGGGCCACAGGGGAGCAATGATCCCGGAACCTTCAACGGGTAAACAGGTCATGGAGCCCCGCCCCCACCCTGAACACCCCGCCCTCCTGGTTTTACCGCCTATCCTCCTATGTGGAGAGCTTCCTTAAGAAGGTAATCAGGTTTGATCCAAGAAAGGTTAGCTCCAATTCCTAGGATCAAGGCACCTTCCTTGAAGGGACACCATAGAGCTTGAAAGTTTGTGATTCTCAGAATCTATGTTTTAAATTAACCTGTCCCGTGTGATGGAATATGACAGGGAAGTATAGCTAGCTTTTGTTCCCACTCTGTAACTTAAGAAGGCCGACGGGCTGCCAATACCAACAGCCTGGTCGACCAAGAAAACAAGAAGGAAGCCTGAACCCGAGCTGGGCAGCGGGAGTGGGAAAACTCCCGAAACAAGTCATAGGTAAAAACTTGCTTAGGTATCAAAACTTTGGGTCTTAGTCCCTGGACCTATTACGTGCCTCTGATATTTTGACAACCATCCACAACATGGGCATGGGGCACATTATAAAGATTTTAACCTAACTTCCCCTTCCTCATCGCTCTTTTCCTACAAACAAACAAACAAACAAACACCACCACCTCCACCTCCACCTCCTCCTCCTCCTCCTCCCCTCACTGTTCTACTGAAGTCGCATAGCTCAGACTGACAGATTCAACACAGGGTATGAAAACCACTGTGTGATGGAATATGACAAGACAACATAGATACATGTGTCTCATAGCTCGGTTAGTAATATAATTTACATACTGAGTGTCCGTTATTCGATCCATGGCAGGGGTGGAGACGTTGGGACTTTCCTTACACCTTCTGTCCCTGCTTACCTAACACGAAGCAGGTAAGCTTGGAAATGAGCTGAGACAGGGTGACATCTTTTAGCCTGCAAAATGGATGTGTAAAAAATTTAGTTTTTTGTTCCCACCATGCAACCATCGCACATAATAGGGAAGCAGTCAACTGTTGATGTATCCACTTGCCAAAAAAAAAAAAATCCCTTCTGTCGTTCTCCTGGCCTCTCCATGAGAGCCTCCCAACACTCAATAACATCGGTCTTTTTCATTATCAAGCCCGCAGTCCTACCCCAGAATGAAACCTTGATCCTCAAAACGTAAAAGTTACCCCTGGCTTGGTGATTAAAGCGTTCAGCACACAACTGAAATGTCTCAGGTTCGATTTTCAGAATCGGCATAACAGATGGAGAGGTTTTCTTAAATTCCTGTCGCCCCAGTTAATGTAATAGTGAAAATAAGTATCTGTTAGTCGGTCACTGACAGTCGGATCCTGAGGAAAAAATCAGTGCAAATATGTAAAAGCTCGTATCTTGCTGGATGTCGTGTCCTTGAGAAAACTGCATGTGTACGAAAATTCCAGACTTGCTGCTTGTATGCAAGTGTTGGATAAAAAGTATCTTCTTTATGCAGTTTATCAAATGATAATGGTAAAAAATGATCGGCCTTCAGCTAAGTACCAGGCAATCCGTTACCCTCTTCTCAAGGCCACTGTTTCAACCCCTAACATATCCATCACATCAGCTTCCCCTCTCAATGCCAACCCCTCTCACTGTACCGACACCAT
Organism: Cherax quadricarinatus; assembly: GCF_038502225.1. NCBI lineage: Eukaryota > Metazoa > Arthropoda > Malacostraca > Decapoda > Parastacidae > Cherax > Cherax quadricarinatus. Next base: position 7,073,874 of record NC_091337.1, on the reverse strand, counting down.
CACCCTCCTCCCACAGGACAGACGCCACCCTACCCCTGGCCTGACACCACTCCTACTAGCACGAACCAGCCCCCACAGGTGTACTACAGTCTCAAGCACAAATCTTACTGAGACCTCATCCCCCCTCCCAGGTAACCTCTTGCTCTTACCCCCTCGGCACCCCTCCCACAACTGGTCTTCTGCTTGTCGTCAGCTCAGCGCCCCACCCTTCATGAAGGATCGAGTCCTCTCTAAGGTCCCCTTCCTTGCCCCTCGATCACCAGATCAATCCCCAAGCTTGCTGCCCCTCGGTCACCGGACCGATCCCCAAGTTTGCTGTCCCTCGGTCACCGGATCAATCCCCAAGCTTGCTGCGCCCCCACCTCCTAGGGAATCCAGCTCTCCAAAGCCTTCCATAGGTAAACCACCCTCTCCCAAACAGGAACTCCTTTCCTAAACTCCTATAGATCCCTCGACTCTTCCTGCTGCTCCATTATCTACTTTCATAACTTGCTACAACTTCAATTACTCGCATTGTTCAAGAGTCTAGGTTTTAGTACTTTCAGCATTAACAGTCCATTTAATATTCATTGCATGGATGATTAGTTTTTTAACATTCTAAACCAGCTCACAGCCGCTACTCATTACACTATACCATTACTCATATACGCTACACTATCCACTACTTATTTACACTACAGCTTTCAGTATTCCTATGCACTATACTCTTCACTACTCATACACGCTACACACTCCAATTAGCGTGACTTGTATTCGCCTTCTTCAGTTTTCATTTCAAAGCATTTATAACAATCAATCTCCTTCATGTATCTATCCCTCCATTTTCTTGAACGAAGTATTTCTGCCGGGTAACATATCCCTATTTTATTACATTTTCATACGTGAGAGCCAACATCACTTGATTAATTCTCCAGTAAATTTAGGTCAGATTACATCAGCCTTTAACAACGTTTATTTAACCAGAAATAAGCCAATTATAAAAAAAAAATCGGCCCTAATACATCCGGCAACGCAGTTGCTGAGCAACACCTGGAAACGCTGAAATTTGCAAGAGTAATGGCTGGAGGTGCCAGCATGTTGAGTGTTGTACCTGAGGGAGTGTAGTGGTGGTGCCAGTGGTCAGTCTGACGCTGGCTGCCACAATGAGAGTAGACTGACTGAGTCTAGCTCGTGTCAGTGGCTCCTGGTCCTCGTAGCTCACACTTACCTGCCGGATATATTATGATTATAGTCATGGGGAAGCACAAAACCCGTAGCGAGTGGTCACTGCGTGATATAACACACTACAATACTCAATACAATCACATAGAATAAACATGAGTATATGTTCCCATTATTTTATTATGGGAAAGCACTAAACTTGTAGGGGGCTATACAAAGCTTAGAAAATAGGAGGTAATCACATCTGATCCAAGGAAAGAGAATAGCTCCAGTTCCTTGGATAAAGAACCCTTCACAAGCATCAGGGCAACCTCACTGAAAAGTCCTTGCTAGTGACAGTTTAGCTTACTGCATGGTCTGTACATCACCCAGTGCTCATTTTAGTGTACACACACACAATATATATATATATATATATATATATATATATATATATATATATATATATATATATATATATATAAATATATATATGCACTGGTCAGGGAGGTATACCATCTTTTAGGAGTGAAGAAGAGCAGAATGTAAGTGTGGGGGAGGTACGTGAGGCATTACGTAGAATGAAAGGGGGTAAAGCAGCTGGAACTGATGGGATCATGACAGAAATGTTAAAAGCAGGGGCGGATATAGTGTTGGAGTGGTTGGTACTTTTGTTTAATAAATGTATGAAAGAGGGGAAGGTACCTAGGGATTGGCGGAGAGCATGTATAGTCCCTTTATATAAAGGGAAAGGGGACAAAAGAGACTGTAAAAATTATAGAGGAATAAGCTTACTGAGTATACCAGGAAAAGTGAACGGTAGGGTTATAATTGAAAGAATTAGAGGTAAGACAGAATATAGGATTGCGGATGAGCAAGGAGGTTTCAGAGTGGGTAGGGGATGTGTAGATCAAGTGTTTACATTGAAGCATATATGTGAACAGTATTTAGATAAAGGTAGGGAAGTTTTTATTGCATTTATGGATTTAGAAAAGGCATATGATAGAGTGGATAGAGGAGCAATGTGGCAGATGTTGCAAGTATATGGAATAGGTGGTAAGTTATTAAATGCTGTAAAGAGTTTTTTTTTTTTATGAGGATAGTGAGGCTCAGGTTAGGGTGTGTAGAAGAGAGGGAGAATACTTCCCGGTAAAAGTAGGTCTTAGACAGGGATGTGTAATGTCACCATGGTTGTTTAATATATTTATAGATGGGGTTGTAAAGGAAGTAAATGCTAGGGTGTTCCGGAGAGGGGTGGGAATAAATTTTGGGGAATCAAATTCAAAATGGGAATTGACACAGTTACTTTTTGCTGATGATACTGTGCTTATGGGAGATTCTAAAGAAAAATTGCAAAGGTTAGCGGATGAGTTGGGGAATGTGTGTAAAGGTAGAAAGTTGAAAGTGAAAATAGAAAAGAGTAAGGTGATGAGGGTGTCAAATGATTTAGATAAAGAAAAATTGGATATCAAATTGGGGAGGAGGAGTATGGAAGAAGTGAATGTTTTCAGATACTTGGGAGTTGACGTGTCGGCGGATGGATTTATGAAGGATGAGGTTAATCATAGAATTGATGAGGGAAAAAAGGTGAGTGGTGCGTTGAGGTATATGTGGAGTCAAAAAACGTTATCTAGAAAGGCAAAGAAGGGAATGTATTTAAGTATAGTAGTACCAACACTCTTATATGGGTGTGAAGCTTGGGTGGTAAATGCAGCAGCGAGGAGACGGTTGGAGGCAGTGGAGATGTCCTGTTTAAGGGCAATGTGTGGTGTAAATATTATGCAGAAAATTCGGAGTGTGGAAATTAGGAAAAGGTGTGGAGTTAATAAAAGTATTAGTCAGAGGGCAGAAGAGGGGTTGTTGAGGTGGTTTGGTCATTTAGAGAGAATGGATCAAAGTAGAATGACATGGAAAGCATATAAATCTATAGGGGAAGGAAGGCGGGGTAGGGGTCGTCCTCGAAAGGGTTGGAGAGAGGGGGTAAAAGAGGTTTTGTGGGCAAGGGGCTTGGACTTCCAGCAAGCGTGCGTGAGCGTGTTAGATAGGAGTGAATGGAGACAAATGGTACTTGGGACCTGACGATCTGTTGGAGTGTGAGCAGGGTAATATTTAGTGAAGGGATTCAGGGAAACCGGTTATTTTCATATAGTCGGACTTGAGTCCTGGAAATGGGAAGTACAATGCCTGCACTTTAAAGGAGGGGTTTGGGATATTGGCAGTTTGGAGGGATATGTTGTGTATCTTTATATGTGTATGCTTCTAGACTGTTGTATTCTGAGCACCTCTGCAAAAACAGTGATAATGTGCGAGTGTGGTGAAAGTGTTGAATGATGATGAAAGTATTTTCTTTTTGGGATTTTCTTTCTTTTTAGGGTCACCCTGCCTCGGTGGGAGACGGCAGACTTGTTGAAAATATATTTATATATATATATATATATATATATATATATATATATATATATATATATATATATATATATATATATATATATATATATATATATATATATATATATATATATATATATATATATATATATATATACACATCGATGATAACGTCGACGAAAAAGAGGATAAGAATATTAAGTAGCAATATCAGTATCTTCAGTTACTGTGATCACCAACTGTATTTTAACTTTAAAATGTGATGCATTTTAAACAACAGATATACCAGCGATGATACTAAAATATTAATAATAATATATACCAGCGATGGTACTCTAATATTAATATATTCAGGTAAGAAGGGCAGTGAAGCGGTGCCCAGATGAACTAATTTGGTCTCTCTCTCTCTCTCTCTCTCCACCAGAGGTAAAAACCAATTAACCTACATACATCTGTACCCTCGTTTCTGCTCCCACCGTCCTAACTAAAATATTATGGTGTATTCAGAACATCAAAGTAGTAAGGGTTCCACATTTGCTGTCCCTCTCTCTCTCTCTCATTATATATTTATATATATTATATATATATATATATATACATATATATATATATAATATATATATATGTATATATATAATGTATATTATATATATACATATATATGTATATATATAATATATATTATATATATATATATATAAATATATAATATATTATATATAATATATATTATATATATACATATATTATATATTATATATATACATATATATATATATATACTTATATATATATATATATATACATATATTATATATAATATATATATATATATATATATAAAATATATATATATATATATATATATATAAAATATATATATATATATATATATATATATATATATATATATATATATATATATATATATATATATATATGCAATAAGATCACAGTAAACAGGTGATTTCAGAATATGCAAAACAACCTTGATAATGTGAGTAGTCACGAAAGCGCTTGGAATTTCTCTATTCTTTCAGAGTGGTTCTTTTGAATATATATATATATATATATATATATATATATATATATATATATATATATATATATATATATATATATATATATATATTCAACAAGTCGGCCGTCTCCCACCGAGGCAGGGTGACCCAAAAAAGAAAGAAAATCCCCAAAAAGAAAATACTTTCATCATTCAACACTTTCACCACACTCGCACATTATCACTGTTTTTGCAGAGGTGCTCAGAATACAACAGTCTAGAAGCATACACATATAAAGATACACAACATATCCCTCCAAACTGCCAATATCCCAAACCCCTCCTTTAAAGTGCAGGCATTGTACTTCCCATTTCCAGGACTCAAGTCCGACTATATGAAAATAACCGGTTTCCCTGAATCCCTTCACTAAATATTACCCTGCTCCCACTCCAACAGATCGTCAGGTCCCAAGTACCATTCGTCTCCATTCACTCCTATCTAACACGCTCACGCACGCTTGCTGGAAGTCCAAGCCCCTTGCCCACAAAACCTCCTTTACCCCCTCTCTCCAACCCTTTCGAGGACGACCCCTACCTCGCCTTCCTTCCCCTATAGATTTATATGCTTTCCATGTCATTCTACTTTGATCCATTCTCTCTAAATGACCAAACCACCTCAACAACCCCTCTTCTGCCCTCTGACTAATACTTTTATTAACTCCACACCTTCTCCTAATTTCCACACCGAATTTTCTGCATAATATGGATAATGGATTGTAAAAAGTATTTCTAGCAACTTCAAAAGATTTATCAATTACATTTCTTGGGTATTTTAAATCATTACCTATTTCATAAATTTCGGATATTTCCTTGAGAGCTTTACGAATTTGTAGTCCAGAGTTCATAGATGAGGAAATATCCAAAATTTATGAAATAGGTAATGATTTAAAATACCCAAGAAATGTAATTGATGAATCTTTTAAAGTTGCTAGAAATACTTTTTATAATCCAAAAAGGGACAACCAGCCTTATTCAACTAAAAATATGTTGGTTCTCCCTTACCATGAAAACTTGGTTGATATGCCTTCTCTTCTTAAGACTTTTAATATTAAAGTTGTATTCAAAAATCTTGATACAGTAAAAAAAACTTTTGATAAAGAATTCCCCCCAAAATGCTGATGGATGTGTCTATAAGATTCCTTGTAAAATTTGCGATAAAGTTTATTACGGTCAAACTGGTAAAAATCTCGAACTAAGATTAAAACAACATAAATATAGCATTAGAACTGGACAAGATTCCAATGCTCTATTTATTCATGTAAGAGATTTTAACCATCCAATTGATTTTCAAAAAGTTGAGAAAGTAGTATCAAGCAAGTCCATGGTCGACAGGAATATAATTGAATCTTGTTTCATAAAAAGCAGTTTTGACAATAATATGAATATTTCCTTTGGTTTATATAAATTAAATCCATTTATAATTAATAGAATTTGGGAAGAATTTAATAATACACTGGACAAATAATAATTTTTAAATTTTCTTGGGTAGAATAGTTTGTGGGCGAGTTGTGCAAACGACCTGTCCAAGTTGGGTCGGCGCGCGTCAGGTGTTTAACCGTTGTGGGATCTGATAGTGAGGTGCTGGCCAGACCCCTTATATAGCTTCCTTGGATGCTTTACTTTCATAGTTCCTTGATAATGTGCGTAGTCACGAATGCGCTTGGAATTTCTCTATTCTTTCAGAGTGGTTGTTTTGCATATATATATATATATATATATATATATATATATATATATATATATATATATATATATATATATATATATATATATAAAATATATATATATAATATAAAATATATATATATATATATAATATAAAATATATATATATAATATATATAATATAAAATATATATATATAATATATATAATATAAAATATATATATATATATATAAAATATATATATATATATATAAAATATATATATATATATAAAATATATATATATATATAAAATATATATATATATATAAAATATATATATATATAAAATATATATATATATATAAAATATATATATATATATAAAATATATATATATATATAAAATATATATAATATATATAAAATATAAATATATATATATATATAATATATATATTTATATAAAATATATATATATATATAAAATATATATATATATATACAAAATATATATATATATAAAATATATATATATACAAAATATATATATATATACATAAAATATATAAATATATATATATATAATATATATATTTATATAAAATATATATATATATATAAAATATATATATATATATATATATATATATACTATATATATATTTAACAAGTCGGCCGTCTCCCACCGAGGCAGGGTGACCCAGAAAAGAAAGAAAATCCCCAAAAGAAAGTACTTGCATCATCATTCAACACTTTCACTTCACTCACACATGATCACTGTGTTTGCAGTGGTGCTCAGAATAAAACAGTTTAAAAGCATATACGTATAAAGATATACAACATATCCTTCCAAACTGTCAATATCCCAAACCCCTCCTTTAAAGTGCAGGCATTGTACTTCCCATTTCCAGGACTCAAGTCCGGCTATATAAAAATAACCGGTTTCCCTGAATCCCTTCACTAAATATTACCCTGCTCACACTCCAACAGCTCGTCATGTCCCAAATAACATTCGTCTCCATTCACTCCTAACACGCTCACGCATGCTTGCTGGAAGTCCAAGCCCCTTGCCCACAAAACCTCCTTTACCCCCTCCCTCCAACCTTTTCGAGGACGACCCCTACCCCGCCTTATCTTCCCCTAAATGACCAAACCACCTCAACAACCCCTCTTCAGCCCTCTAATACTTTTATTAACTCCACACCTTCTCCTAATTTCCACACCGAATTCTCTGCATAATATTCACACCACACATTGCCCTTAAACAGGACATCTCCACTGCCTCCAACCGTCTCCTCGCTGCGGCATTTACAACCCAAACTTCACACCCATGTAAGAGTGTTGGTACTACTATACTTTCACACAGTCCCTTCTTTGCCTCCATAAATAACATTTTTTGTCTCCACATATACCTCAACGCACCACTCACCTTTTTTCCTTCATCAATTCTATGATTAACCTCATTCTTCATAAATCCATCCGCCGACACATCAGCTCCCAAATATCTGAAAACATTCACTTCTTCCATACTCCTCCTCCCCAATTTGATATCCATTTTTTCTTTATCTAAATCATTTGATACCCTCATCACCTTACTCTTTTCTATGTTCACTTTCAAGTTTCTACCTTTACACACATTCCCAAACTCGTCTACTAACCTTTGCAATTTTTCTTTAGAATCTCCGATAAGCACAGTATCAGCAAAAAGTAACTGTCAATTTCGATTTTGTATTTGATTCCCCATAATTTAATCCCACCCCTCTCCCGAACACTAGCATTTACTTCTTTTACAACCCCATCTATAAATATATTAAACAACCATGGTGACATTACACATCCCTGTCTAAGACCTACTTTTACCGGGAAGTATTCTCCCTCTCTTCTACACACCCTAACCTGAGCCTCAATATCCTCATAAAAACTCTTTACAGCATTTAGTAACTTACCACCTATTCCATATACTTGCAACATCTGCCACATTGCTCCCCTATCCACTCTATCATATGCCTTTCCTAAATCCAAAAATGCAACAAAAACTTCCCTACCTTTATCTAAATACTGTTCACATATATGCTTCAATGTAAACACTTGATCTACACATCCCCTACCCACTAAATCCTCCTTGCTCATTCGCAATCCTACATTCTGTCTTACCTCTAATTCTTTCAATAATAACCCTACCATACACTTTTCCTGGTATACTCAGTAAACTTATTCCTCTATAATTTTTACAATCTCTTTTGTCCCCTTTCCCTTTATATAAAGGGACTATACATGCTCTGCCAATCCCTAGGTACCTTCCCCTCTTTCAAACATTTATTAAACAAAAATACCAACCACTCCAACACTATATCCCCCCCTGCTTTTAACATTTCTGTCATGATCCCGTCAGTTCCAGCTGCTTTACCCCCTTTCATTCTACGTAATGCCTCACGCACCTCCCGCACACTCACATCCTGCTCTTCTTCACTCCTACAAGATGGTATACCTCCCTGGCCAGTGCATGAAATTACCTCCTTCCTTTCTTCGTCGACATTTAAAAGTTCCTCAAAATATTCTCGCCATCTACCCAATACCTTCATCTCCCCATCCACTAACTCCCCTACTCTGATTTTTAACTGACATATCCATTCGTTCCCTAGGATTTCTTAACTTGTTTAACTTGCTCCAAAAAATTTTCTTATTTTCATTAAAATTTCTTGACAGTGCTTGTCCTACTCTATCATCAGCATTTATGAGGAAAGTGCTAAACCAGTAGGGGTAGTATAACAACGGGGGGAACGGGAGGGAGTCAGGTCTCAGCCAAGAAGGGTACAATATCACATTAAATTAACTGAGGAGAGCTAAACCAGTAGGGACTATTGCGCTTGGGAGGAGGGGTTATAGGAGGCAGCGAGGATTGATCCAAGGAAGGGGCGACCAGGTCCAATTCCTTGTGTGTCAGGCGACACAAGGAGTGGTCGAGGCTTGATCCTCCATCCGCTTACCAGCCACCCAAAGAAGACGATTACTTTAATATCTTAGATCAAGAGCTTTTCACCAGCATAATGGTACACACACACACTGAAATAAGTAATCAAGAGACCTTCACCAGCGTAAGGTACACACACTGAAAAAGTAATCAAGAACCTCTCACCACCATAAAGGTACACACACATTGAAAGCAATCAAGAACACTTCACCAGCATAAAGGTAACAACATTAAAGGGATTAAGGAGGTTGTGTTGACTCACAGCTGTCGAGAAGGACATCCCAGGCTTGAACACCACTGGTGAGGACCCCACCAACTCAACCTTCACCTCCGGCGCAGTTATCCTCGTCCTGAAGACCACACAAACACACATAAATACACACAAACCAAACATATGTGTGCTATAAAATCAAACGCTAAAATAATGTGGGTCATACACAGATCATCCTCAAGCCACTGCCAAATTCAGTGAACCCGTATTATCCACTTCTCCGAGCTATAGGTCCTCACAACGTACATACGTACGTGTGTGGTGTATGTGTGAGAGGTGTGTGTATTCACCTATTTGTGGTTGCAGGGATCGAGTCATAGCTCCTAGCCCCGCCTCTTCACTGTTTGCTACTAGGTCCTCTCTCTCCCTGCTCCATAAGCTTTATCAAACCTCGTCTTAAAACTATGTATGGTTCCTGCCCCCACTACGTCGCTTTCTAGGCAAAGCCACTCCCTGACAACTCTATGACTAAAGAAATGCTTCCTAGCATCCCTTTGACTCATAGGAGTCTTCAGCTTCCAATTGTGACCCCTTGTTTCTGTGTCCCATTTCTGGAACATCCCGTCTTTGTCCACCTTGTCAATTCTTCGCAGTATTCGTTACCATGACTCCCCTGACCCTCCTCTGTGTGTGTGTGTGTGTGTGTGTGTGTGTGTGTGTGTGTGTGTGTGTGCGTACTCACCTATTTGTGGTTGCAGGGGTCGGGTCTTAGCTCCTGGCCCCGCCTCTTCACCGGTTGCTACTGGGCCCTCTATCTCCCCGCTCCATGAGCTTTATCAAACCTCATCTTAAAACTGTGTATGGTTCCTGCCTCCACTACGTCATTTTCTAGGCTATTCCACTGCCTTACAACTTTATGACTGAAGAAATACTTCCTAATATCTCTCTGACTCATTTGTGTCTTCAACTTCCAATTGTGGCCTCTTGTTTCTGTGTCCCCTCCCTGGAACATCCTGTCTCTGTGTGTGTGTGTGTGTGTGTGTGTGTGTGTGTGTGTGTGTGTGTGTGTGTGTGTGTGTGTGTGTGTGTGTGTGTGTGTGCGCGCGCGCAAGGAGGGAGAGAGTGTGTGGTGTACGTGTGTGTTTTCAAGAGCCTTACTTGGCGTAGCCAACGAAGGTGTCCTCAAAGAAGATATTCTTGACGCTGACCTCCACTTTGACCTCAGCGTGCAGCAAGTCAGAGGTCGAGTTGCCCACCAGCCTTTCCAGTGGGTACCTGAAGTCCTGCCATCCAGTAATCTATACAAGACAGAATCGAAAGCAATGCATCTTTATCTCTAAACTTACAAGTTCCTATAATTCCGACAAATTTGTAGCTTTCGATAGTTTTAAAAATTATCTTATTTTATGCTAGAACTGAGTTTAAATCGGTACTAATAACTTTGAAAGCTGAAGCACCTTAAATAGTAGAAAAGACTTTAAATAACTTTGGTAGTATTGCACTTACGAAGGGCACGGAGTCTGTGAGGACCTGCTTGAAATAGGTGTCAGGGAGTTGCCAGTGGTCCTTGACAAAGACGGTAACGTTTGCCTTCCCGAAGACAGGCTTATAGGTGAGGAACCGACTGGTGAACTTGCCTGACACGGCGCCCTCGCTCCTCAGGGTGAAGAATGGCATCTCCACCATCACCTGCACAACACACATGCGTAAGGCCAAATTACGCCTTATCTTGATGCGTGTACATACAACACATATTCCCACTAATCCGCGAGCACACTCCCACGTACGGCACACACACACACACACACAAAAAAAAAAAAAAAAAAAAAAAAAAAAAAAAAAAAAAAAAAAAAAGGCAACTAAGTAGAGGACAGAATGACTAAATGTGATATGATTACAAGTACAAAATACTGAGAAGCGGTGACAGTAACTTCCAATTGTGACCCCTTGTTGCTGTGTCCCAGCTCTGTATTGTGTGTGTGTACTCAGCTAATTGTGGTTGCAGGGATCGAGACTCAGCTCCTGGCCCCGCCTCTTCACTGATTGCTACTAGGTCCTCTCTCTGCTCCCTGAGCTTTGTCATACCTCGTCTTAAAGCTATGTATGGTTCCTGCCTCCACTACATCACTTGCTAGACTATTCCACTTCATGACAACTCTATGACTGAAGAAATACTTCCTAACATCCCTGTGACTCGTCTGAGTCTTCAGCTTCCAATTGTGACCCCTTGTTTCTGTGTCCCCTCTCTAGAACTTCCTGTGTGTGTGTGTGTGTGTGTGTGTGTGTGTGTGTGTGTGTGTGTGTGTGTGTGTGTGTGTGTGTGTGTGTGTGTGTGTGTGTACGTACTCGCATGCAGGTGAGTACACAAAAAATTAGCCGAGAGTTGGGGGAACTCAAGGCTTCATACAAAGAACATGACCAGTAGCAGACAGGCAAAACGTGTCTGGTCACCAGAAGCAAAACAAACATGCTATCATCAGTGACGTACTCAAGGCTAGCAGCTGAAGAACGACCTTCACCAACCTGAACAAGGAATGTATCAGAACGCTATATGCCAGATGCGTAAGACTAAATAGTCCTTGAGTACGTAGTGCCAGTGTTGAACCGGCTTCTAGACGAGTACATAAAATAAGATGGAGAAAGTTCTCAGATTCTCCAGCACACAAGTGCGGAATTTAATGATCAAGAACTACAAGAAAAGGCTGTACAAATAGAATCTTAAAATGACATTCCTCGTGTTACCAAGATCGTAACTATATGAAGTGGGAAGATGTGGGATCGAACCACATCTTTTTTTATTTTCACCGCAGGTGTAGATCATGGCATACAAAATACTTCTGGAGACAGAGAAGAAAAGAAACAATGACTGAGATTAGAGTGATCACGACAAAAGCTCACTGATGAATTTCAGTACAAAAATGAGCCGCAGACGTTAGTACGCATTGCTTCATTATGAAGGTAATGATCGAAATAGAAAGGAAAATAGTAAAAGGCTGACTCCAAACAAGCAAATATTTGAGTAGATGACAGACCAAAACCACGTAAGTTGATCCAAAGTTTAAAGTGGCCATAATAAGTCACAGTAAAGAGAACGGAACAAGTTATCAAAGTCGGGTAATTACCTCAGAACGGGTGTGAACAATTATATATGATGGTAACACTAAAATAATTTACTACGACTAAGAAGAGCAATGTTGGAGGATCGAGAGGGCTGTGCATGGGCGCCCACCTCCGACTTCACTCCTTCCTGCACCAATGTAGTTACGAAGAGAGAATATAGTCACGAAGACAATAATGTGTTGGTTTGAAAAGAACTCTGGCCTGAATTATGCAGCGCTTTTGACAAAAAAAAAGAGCTACAAGAAATAAATGTTATCACACAACATTTAAAAAGGCGCCATTTGTTAAAACACATTCAACTGTTAATGTCAACTAACATATTAAAACTTAACACTAAATAATGCGAACTTAGAAATACGAAAAACTACCGGGACTTACGCATTCACGCCTGCCACACACACACACACACACACACACACACACACACACACCGTATACGTTAGGCCCATATTGGAGTATGCGGCACCAGTTTGGAACCCACACCTAGCCAAGCACGTAAAGAAACTAGAGAAAGTGCAAAGGTTTGCAACAAGACTAGTCCCAGAGCTAAGAGGTATGTCCTACGAGGAGAGGTTAAGGGAAATCAACCTGACGACACTGGAGGACAGGAGAGATAGGGGGGACATGATAACGACATACAAAATACTGAGAGGAATTGACAAGGTGGACAAAAACAGGATGTTCCAGAGATTGGACACAGTAACAAGGGGACACAGTTGGAAGCTAAAGACACAGATGAATCACAGGGATGTTAGGAAGTATTTCTTCAGCCACAGAGTAGTCAGTAAGTGGAATAGTTTGGGAAGCGATGTAGTGGAGGCAGGATCCATACATAGCTTTAAGCAGAGGTACGATAAAGCTCACGGCTCAGGGAGAGTGACCTAGTAGCGATCAGTGAAGAGGCGGGGCCAGGAGCTCGGACTCGACCCCCGCAACCTCAACTAGGTGAGTACAACTAGGTGAGTACACACACACACACACACACACACCTAGACGAAGGGCAAAGAAGGCCGCAGACGGAGTACAGTCTAGGGGGTCAGAGACTACAAACCTCACTCAAGGAAAAAGATCTTGGGGTGAGTATAACACCAGGCACATCTCCTGAAGCGCACATCAACCAAATAACTGCTGCAGCATATGGGCGCCTAGCAAACCTCAGAACAGCATTCCGACATCTTAATAAGGAATCATTCAGGACCCTGTACACCGTGTACGTTAGGCCCATATTGGAGTATGCGGCACCAGTTTGGAACCCACACCTAGCCAAGCACGTGAAGAAACTAGAGAAAGTGCAAAGGTTTGCAACAAGACTAGTCCCAGAGCTAAGAGGTATGTCCTACGAGGAGAGGTTAAGGGAAATCAACCTGACGACACTGGAGGACAGGAGAGATAGGGGGGACATGATAACGACATACAAAATACTGAGAGGAATTGACAAGGTGGACAAAGACAGGATGTTCCAGAGATTGGACACAGTAACAAGGGGACACAGTTGGAAGCTGAAGACACAGATGAATCACAGGGATGTTAGGAAGTATTTCTTCAGCCACAGAGTAGTCAGTAAGTGGAATAGTTTGGGAAGCGATGTAGTGGAGGCAGGATCCATACATAGCTTTAAGCAGAGGTATGATAAATTTAGCTCACGGCTCAGGGAGAGTGACCTAGTAGCGATCAGTGAAGAGGCGGGGCCAGGAGCTCGGACTCGACCCCCGCAACCTCAACTAGGTGAGTACAACTAGGTGAGTACACACACACACACACACACACACACACACACACACACACACACAAAACATGCCAAATGTGCCTATTACAAAATGGTAACTAATACAGACTTACCTCGAACCTGCTAGTGAAGTACTTGGTGACAAGGAAGGGATGGTAGTCGACCTGTCCACTAGCGACCACCTTCACCCTCCACCACCCTGGTTTGGGCAATGCTGGGGTCCTTAACTTCAGTTCCACTACACCTGCGGTGCCACAACAATGCACACTTTACTACACAACACAAGCACACCAACAGGAATGCAGTAAAAAAAATGTGTTGTGTAGGAACTCGCAAAATATTTCGGCTTGGTTTGACTTGTTGTGGCGGTGTTAGTGTTTTGTTTGTCGGGAAATTGTCTCCTTATGCTGGTCATTGTCATTGCGTGATCAGTGACGAAGCGTCTGTGGCGCACTGGAACTAGACTTTTCTCTTTCCATATAAAATATCACAGACAAAGCACATATGTATTAGAATCCTAGAATTATATAGACTGTTTAAAACTATTACTTAACATTATAGAGAAATGGATTTAATGTATCGTCGCGTAAACTGCAAGAAGACTTAGTACATGTCTGCAATCTTTTCACAATTAATTTTGTACTACACAAATGACATACGTAAGTTTATATGAATCTGCATGAAATACTGTTAATTCCGCTTGAGAAATACATATTAAAATGCATGACATGAAGAACGTGGGAGACACAAGGGTAGAGGAGCAAGGATGACTGACCTATATTGGGAAAGCGAGAGATCCAGCGACGCAACACGTAGCCCTCAGTGTCCTGCAACACATCAACATTTGATTCATAACACAGTAGCAACTCAAAACTCATCACCATTTGATTCAAAATACATTAACACTTAATTAACAACACCGACACTGCCTCACGATAAAAAAAAAAATGTGCTTCCATGAGTATCTCAAAACTTCCCTCACAATTCGTCTTAAAAATTGTCAGAGCTCTCTTGTCTGAACACAAAGATCACCTTCATCACTACAACACAGCGCATGTTTCAACACGAAAAATACTTACCCTGATTTGGAACTCATTTTTCTCATTCCACCATGCATGACTCCTATGAGTTTAGCGCTCTTCAATAATAATAATAAATAAATAAATGCTCACAACACCCACAACAAATGCGAGAAATAGTTCACAACTGGCATGTATTTAACCATCCGGGTCGCTCACAGGTGACTGTTTAGGCGACTTAATGAAAGCTCACCTGAGAGCGAAACGTTCTCCAATTAATGGCTTGCCCTGGTCCAGATTTCTTCTGTTGAGTAAGACACATGTGCAACAATTGGGTATCTGTCCTGTTGAAACGTTTTAGGCCTACACAGTAGGCTTCTTCAGTCAAATACAGAGGCAGCAGGTATAGTAGTGAAACAAAGATATAATCAGTCCATGAACCTTCGACAAATAGTATATGAGGTGATCTGTCCCTCAGCCTGGGAAAAGAGTGGTGACCACCACAAATACCATTTCTCCAAGGTTGATGGATTGATTATATCATCTTCATTTCACTACTACATCTGCTGCCTCTGTATCTGACTGAAGAAGCCTACCTACCGTGTAGGCGAAACGTTTCAACAATAAAGATACCCAACTACTGCACATGTGTCTTACTCATCAACTTGTCGGTATTTTATACCATTTTCAATATACATGTCTTCTCTCTCATATGCCCAATTGACATTTTAATGCATTTCAAATTATTGGAACCTCCTCTACATTAACTACTGTTGGCAACCAGTGTTTATTGTGAATCATATCCTTGTTTTTATTAAACAAAATTAAATTCATTAGCAATATGCTGCTACTCTTTATGATTGTTACATAATAAGAACAAAATTTAGCAGCGTCCCAGTCATATTCCATCACACAGAATGGGTTTTTTACATCCAGTGATGAAAACTGAAAGCATGTTTTGAGAGACCAGGAGGGCAATAAGGATATCATCAAGTATTTCACTATGTATTCCTTGGATAGGGCAGCTCTAGAGGTTCGGCATCTTGCTTGTCAACCCTCTATACAGATCACACACAGACTGCGAAGCGAATTTACAGAGAAATACTGAGTTAAAAAAACATTTGGGATATACTGTAAGTATTTACCAAATATCCTAAATTTGCTCGTAACAGATGAAATGTATTATATATATCCAACTGTACTCCTGTTAATCCTTTTGGGGTCCTATTGTTAGGCCTTATGTGTATCATGTTCTAGTGTTACTATCAACATGAGGCATCACACAGGTGGTGGTGGTCAAACCTAGCGTCACTACGGCAGTCGAACTTCAGTCAAAAGTCGGGGTTGACCCTCAGAAGAGATAAGCTTGTGAGAAGATCAGCACCATCGAGAATACTTGAATGAAGAAACCAGCTATGCATTAATGACTACCTAATTTCTATAGTACACGAGCACCAAAGACTGTCGCTTCTCCGCCACAGGGTGTACGACACCATCCACACCCACAGAGATAGAATCACAATGTCCCCAACATCTTGTTTACGGTATCTTCACATGTACATCACTGCTCATCCTTCGGGAGTCAGTGGCGGGTCATCATTTGATGAAAACTCATGTATGGAACACTGCTCCTGACCAACAATGTCATCCTCATATATGGGGCTCACAATAATAAAATGTAATATACTTAATATAGTAAAAAAAAGCGTTAAACCCATAGGGGATGGAAAATATACATGAAAGCTAAATTTTATCTTGCTTCAACTGCGCCAAAGTTAAAGAAAAAAAATACGTTGCCAATATTGTCCCACCTGTGCTTGTCTCTGAACGGCATGATGAAATGAATGTTTATTAGTGTGAAATTTCATTTATATTCCTGACATACTGCAATTTTATCCCAATTTTGGGGTTTAGGGTAAAAAAAAAAAGTCGTCATTGTGGTGATATTCTCTCGTTTCATGTTACGCACCAGATTATATTAAAAATATGTGCTAAACATGTATGGATTATATACAGAGCTGCGAGTAGCGTGCAGGGACTGGGGTTAGCGGACGTGGGTTCAGCACTAGAATCAAGTAACACCCCCAGAGCCACCTAAATGCTAACCCAGTAATCCACTGATATTAGCTAGGGGTTTGCTTGTTTGATTTAATTTACAAAACACTAGAACCTTTTGGTAAGTCAGAGCTTTAAACATATTCCGTTTACAGCATCAAATTTACACCATAATCATCAATTTGCTGTTGTCGTGACTAATTCACTCACATTACATAAATCATAAAAGAAAAACATGTAAACCTATTTAGTATATTTCTCACATTCGGCGTTCCACATCCATAATTCGTTCGAGTCATCAGCTTGAAGTGTCAGCAAAGCTAGACGGAAGGGGAGATATCCCCATTAGTTATGTCGAAAGATGCTGGGTTCCTAATCAGATAAGCACCCTACAGGAGAGATCCCGGAGAAGAGCCCTTACTACTCAGAAGCTGCCACCAGGTTGTGGCCCAGTGTTGGGGATTTGGCGCCGGGGGGAGGGTGGATACACCAGAGATGCTAAATTCGTTGGAAACAATATGCTCGTTAGGTACGGTGTGATGACGGGCTGCACATATAATTATGTGTATCACTAAGGCAACAAGTGGCAGGTTACTTCAGCGAGGTAAATAAACAGTCTAGCACTATCTTGTCTCACGTACCCTGCCTTCCTTACCCGTGTTAAAAAATCGTTTCACTTCTCGTTGCCAAGCGACGGCACCGTACGTATATTTAATGAATATTTCTGAATTTAACTGGAAATCTCTTATCTATATGCAATAAAAACATACTTTTTTTCTCGCGGGATATTGTTGATCGCCTATTATATAATCCAACAAACTATGCTTAGACAATCATAATTATACAAGTAAGAATTACTCTGTAACGAATCGTGAAACGCTGTATTTTAAGCTTGGAATAATAATCTCATAAAAATGTGTCACAGTTTAATCGTATTTTTTTCAGAAATGTAAAATGTTTGAACTTTTACTGTGCATGATAATAAACATGTTTCGAAATTGCTTTGGTATATTGGCTTACCTGCACATCAAGGAGCTTGTCACAGATTACTTCATTACTGACGGTATGTAGCTAGGCTGTTGAGCTCCAACTCCAGTATTAATGGTGACGTGGACGGTAGTTGGGGGAGATGGTGTACTCACCACAACGACAGGTGGAGACCGGGAACTTTTGAGTGTGAGCTGAGTAAGTGCACTACTTAGGTCGGGGGATCTAATCCCCGGTACGGCTGGAAAACTTAAGGACGTATTTCCATAGGACACCTGCTGTCCCTGTTCACCCATCAGTAAAATGGGTACCTGGGTGTTAGTCGACTGGTGTGGGTCGCATCCTGGGACAAAATTTACATAATTTACCCGATATGCTCAGCATAACAAGGGGCTTTCTATATAGTAGTATGTCAGCTAAGCCTGTGTACCTTGTACATGTACTTGTAGAAATAAAGATATATTATTATTATTATTATTACTCAGCAAGACGTAAACGAGAGAGCGAATACTCACCAAGATGTGGATGAAGAGGGAGTACTCAACAAAGATAAATGGGGAGAGAGGGTATGCACTAAGCTAGAGCAGATGGTGTGCTCACCATAACAGACGGGGGAGGAGGTACTCACGAAAATACAGACAGGAAGAAAGGAACTACTTACCAAGATATACACGGTAAGAAAAGAAGGTACTTACCAAGATAAAGACATCTACAGGTCCCTGGTAAGGACTCAGGTCCCTCCTCAGCAGCACCACCCGCAGCTCAACTGTCAATAATACGACCAGTTAGGTCAGTAGCCTCGTCCCATCATGCCTTTCCCCAGAATTTTTCCTTTATTTATTATTATTATTATTATTATTATTATTATTATTATTATTATTATTATTATTATTATTATTATTATTATTACCGTCATAGTAGCGCTAAGCCGGCAGGAATCATTCATCCACATAATATTCTTCCTCCACTATGATGTTTTTCGTATACTATCAATGATAATCCAGACAATGCTTATGTAACCATTTTTTTTTACGTCTGCCATTTTTAAGTTCTACATATTAAAAACATTTTTATTTACACGTTGTTTCCTCAAGATTAATGTTCGTGGAAGCAATTTCTAGAGATTGTTAAGAAAAGGCCCTGACGACCAGTTTGTTCATAGAGGAGAGTTAAGACAGGACAACAACGCCATAACGCCCTAATATCTTCATATTTGATATTCCTGTTATCATATGTTCCAAACTCACGTCTGTAAATCTTAGTTCAAACTGATCTATTGAGTCAAGAGTTAAGACGTACGTTATTTTAAGGTCATGGGACCATAAACATTTCTTTGGAATATCATAACTTGCATAACAATTATTATATAGCTATTAATATACATATTTGGATGCAGGAGAGTACAAGTATTACACTGACGTATTTTTTTTATTTTTCCGGATCAAAAATTTAATTTTTAAGCTCATGACGAATTTTTGATGTTACCGTATGGTGTCTGGGTATCATCTGACACACACACACAAAAAGACTAAAAATAGATGCCAGTGAATTTGCTACAAGGCACTACAATAAAAACTTTGTATATATATCCATGCTTTTAGTACAGTAAGGTCTCCAAAATAAGGATTTCTTAAGTAGCAGCTTTCTTCTGGAAAAAGAAAAATCTTCCATACTAGGACTGACCTGTTTTTGCCAGAAATGCTACGCATCATTATGATCTGCGTGTAGGGAATAAATCAATAATTAATCCATCCTAGTAACACTTTCTTTGTTAACAGAATATTGTTACAGAATCCCTGAAACTATTGAGTACCTTTATAATTTTTTTTTTGACTACCCCACGCAGGATGGATATGGAATGACTATTGAAACTATCCAACTAACTCACTGGTCTGGCCACCCGTGTAGACAGGTCTAGAGGTCTGGACCAGGACGGTGAGATAGCGAGAGGTGGTGGCCACGTGTGTCGAGTTTGTAAACAAGAGCTGAGTACCATGGCGCCCCTCCACACGTAGGCGCAGTCCTTCCCTGGCACCCACCTCACTCGGCACCTGTACCAACACAAGCTCACGTTTACATCTGTACCAACACAAGCTCACGTTTACATCTGTTCCAACACAAGCTCACGTTTACATCTGTACCAACACAAGCTCACGTTTACATCTGTACCAACACAAGCTCACGTTTACATCTGTACCAACACAAGCTCACGTTTACATCTGTACCAACACAAGCTCACGTTTACATCTGTACCAACACAAGCTCACGTTTACATCTGTACCAACACAAGCTCACGTTTACATCTGTACCAACACAAGCTCACGTTTACATCTGTACCAACACAAGCTCACGTTTACATCTGTACAAACACAAGCTCACGTTTACATCTGTACCAACACAAGCTCATGTTTACATCTGTACCAACACAAGCTCACGTTTACATCTGTACCAACACAAGCTCACGTTTACATCTGTACCAACACAAGCTCACGTTTACATCTGTACCAACACAAGCTCACGTTTACATCTGTACAAACACAAGCTCACATTTACATCTGTACCAACACAAGCTCATGTTTACATCTGTACCAACACAAGCTCACGTTTACATCTGTACCAACACAAGCTCACGTTTACATCTGTACAAACACAAGCTCACGTTTACATCTGTACCAACACAAGCTCACGTTTACATCTGTACCAACACAAGCTCACGTTTACATCTGTACCAACACAAGCTCACGTTTACATCTGTACCAACACAAGCTCACGTTTACATCTGTACCAACACAAGCTCACGTTTACATCTGTACCAACACACGCTCACGTTTACATCTGTACCAACACAAGCTCACGTTTACATCTGTACCAACACAAGCTCACGTTTACATCTGTACCAACACAAGCTCACGTTTACATCTGTACCAACACAAGCTCACGTTTACATCTGTACCAACACAAGCTCACGTTTACATCTGTACCAACACAAGCTCACGTTTACATCTGTACCAACACAAGCTCACGTTTACATCTGTACCAACACAAGCTCACGTTTACATCTGTACCAACACAAGCTCACGTTTACATCTGTACCAACACAAGCTCACGTTTACATCTGTACCAACACAAGCTCACGTTTACATCTGTACAAACACAAGCTCACGTTTACATCTGTACCAACACAAGCTCATGTTTACATCTGTACCAACACAAGCTCACGTTTACATCTGTACCAACACAAGCTCACGTTTACATCTGTACCAACACAAGCTCACGTTTACATCTGTACAAACACAAGCTCACATTTACATCTGTACCAACACAAGCTCATGTTTACATCTGTACCAACACAAGCTCACGTTTACATCTGTACCAACACAAGCTCACGTTTACATCTGTACAAACACAAGCTCACGTTTACATCTGTACAAACACAAGCTCACGTTTACATCTGTACCAACACAAGCTCACGTTTACATCTGTACCAACACAAGCTCACGTTTACATCTGTACCAACACAAACTCACGTTTACATCTGTACCAACACAAGCTCACGTTTACATCTGTACCAACACACGCTCACGTTTACATCTGTACCAACACAAGCTCACGTTTACATCTGTACCAACACAAGCTCATGTTTACATCTGTACCAACACAAGCTCACGTTTACATCTGTACCAACACAAGCTCACGTTTACATCTGTACCAACACAAGCTCACGTTTACATCTGTACCAACACAAGCTCACGTTTACATCTGTACCAACACAAGCTCACGTTTACATCTGTACCAACACAAGCTCACGTTTACATCTGTACCAACACAAGCTCACGTTTACATCTGTACCAACACAAGCTCGTCTTTATGCTGACATTTTGTTTAAACAGAAATACATGTAATATGGGACTTTTCCACTTTAAACTTA
>NC_091337.1:6928059-7051520 GCF_038502225.1 Cherax quadricarinatus | reverse complement strand
GACAGGGACCCAGGATCAACATCATCAAGGCATCTACCTACTCTCCTGAAGACAGGGACCCAGGATCACCATCATCAAGACATCTACCTACTCTCCTGAAGGCAGGGACCCGCGATCACAGCATCAAGGCATCTACCTACTCTCCTGAAAGCAGCAACCCAGGATCACCGGCATCAAGGCATCTACCTACTCTCCTGAAAGCAGCAACCCAGGATCACCGGCATCAAGACATCTACCTACTCTCCTGAAAGCAGCAACCCAGGATCACCGGCATCAAGGCATCTACCTACTCTCCTGAAAGCAGCAACCCAGGATCACCGGCATCAAGGCATCTACCTACTCTCCTGAAAGCAGCAACCCAGGATCACCGGCATCAAGGCATCTACCTACTCTCCTGAAAGCAGCAACCCAGGATCACCGGCATCAAGGCATCTACCTACTCTCCTGAAGCTAGGGACCCAGGAAAGACGAGCTACATCACCGTCAAAGAACCCTCAACGACCATCCACTAAGATCGTATCTATTTTTGTTACATTTCGATTAAGTTTCGTGCTGCTGGAGACTGTATATGTTGCCTGAATTTGATAAAATAAACATTTACTGTTTTATGTTGACGTAACATGCCTTAAAGCGGCTAATGTCTTAAAATAGCTAGATATAACTGAAAATGGCTGGACATGGTTTGAAATACCTGGATTTTGCTTAAAGTAACTTGAGGAAGCTTAAAATAGCTGGAAGTAGCTTCACCAGTTGAGTATAGCTGGAAGTTATAATATTTAAGTTGAACATTATTTTTTGTTCCTAGTCTAAGGCATCAACAAAGGTTCTTCATGTTACTCTCAGGCATCGAAAAACGTCCTTCATGTTACTCACTGGCATTAACAAAAGCTCTGTCAAGATGCTCTGAGGCATCAACATACGCCCTCTCAACGTACACTGAGGCATCAACATGGGCCCCTCTCACTGTACTCTGAGGCATCAACATGGGCCCCTCTCACTGTACTCTGAGGCATCAACATGGTCCCTCTCACTGTAATTTGAGGCATCAACAAGGGCCCCTCTCACTGTACTCTTAGGCATCAACATACGCCCTCTCACTGTACTCTGAGGCATCAACATGGTCCTTCTCACGGTAATCTCAAGCGTTGATACTCAGGTTCAACATAGGAATGTTGCTGAATTATTAAAACATTAAGAAGCAGGGAATAACAAATGTGATATCCCCGTGGCTGTAACAGCTTCAATACTACCTGGAGGATGTTATGTTTACCTTTTTTGAGCTGTGCTCACACCGCTGCGAGTTTATTAAGGATTCTTTCTCCAGCGCTCACAGAATCTTTTTCTGATTTTATTTTTATAGGAAAATGGTAACAGACATGAGAGTGCAGTTTTCTACATGTGATAACTAAGCTAGTAGAGTTTTTACAATTTATGGTTGTTTAATGTATACAGGCTAATCTGGTGTAACCATTCCGAGTGTTTTAATGTTAGATAAAGTTATCTGAAAACATAATCCTTCACAAACTCCCATAAACATGTAATGATAAATTAGACACATGTGCAACTCTTGGGTATCTTTATTGAGGAAACGTTTCGCCACACAGTGGCTTCATCAGTCCATACAAAGGAGAATCTTGAAGAACAGGAGGAGAATGAGGTAATCAGTCCCTCAACCTTGAGTCATGTGGTCAGTCCATCAATCTTGAATAGAATACGGCATACGTGCTGAGAAGGAGCTTATAAACCGTTGGCAGGAGAGGTGCAGCAGTCATAGGTCTCCTGCCAACGGTTTATAAGCTCCTTCTCAGCACGTATGCCGTATTCTATTCAAGATTGATGGACTGACCACATGACTCAAGGTTGAGGGACTGATTACCTCATTCTCCTCCTGTTCTTCAAGATTCTCCTTTGTATGGACTGATGAAGCCACTGTGTGGCGAAACGTTTCCTCAATAAAGATACCCAAGAGTTGCACATGTGTCTAATTTATAAACATGTCGGTTCTCTGAACCATTCATCAATAAACATGTAATCTAAAGGCGTGATATCAAAAGAGCGTGGAAGGGAAATTGATGGAATCATCACACCCAATACATATGCCAGGGAACTTTGTTACAATAATTACGTAGTCGAATGCGGAGAACTGCATTTTCATATCTTTTACCACATTACGGTGCCCCGGGGCCTGGTGGCAAAAAGCTCTTGCTTCACACGGTGAGTGTCCGGGTTCGATTCCTGGCGAAGGGGTGGAAACATTGGACGTGTTTCCTTACACCGGTTGTCTATGTTCACCCATCATTAAAATGGGCACCTGGGAGTTAGTCGACTGGCGTGGGTCGCATCCTGGGACAAAACTGACCTAATTTGCCCAAAATGCTCTGCATAAGATGTCAGCTAGGCTTGTATACCTTGTACATGTACTTGTAGTAAATAAAGATATTATTATTATTATTATATTACTGTAAAAAAATAATTTAACGAAACCAAAGTAAATTATGTCAAAGCAGTTCTTCAATGTTTCTGCTGCTTGATGTAAGAAAACTCCAGTTATCTATCTCAACCTTCACGGCCACGA
Source organism: Cherax quadricarinatus (assembly GCF_038502225.1). Taxonomy (NCBI): domain Eukaryota; kingdom Metazoa; phylum Arthropoda; class Malacostraca; order Decapoda; family Parastacidae; genus Cherax; species Cherax quadricarinatus. Next base: position 7,048,945 of record NC_091337.1, on the reverse strand, counting down.
AACCTTTTGATGGACAGCCCAACCTGGGTATCTGAACAGATGTGCAACCCCTCTTCTTCTTTTTCATAGATTTAAAGTTTCTACTGAACTAAATATGATAATTCATATTTAATTCAGTGTATTTTGTAGTTATGTTATGCTTTGTATTATTAAGTACCATTCATATCGGATACAGGATGACGTGGAGCCATCTGTGATCCACAGTTTTTATTTGGTCACTTGATGTCTCGAATATCTGTTTACTGTGAGAACATGTTCCTAATGAATTTCTCATGGCGTGCTCCGCTGTCTCCATCAACTGGTACTGCGGGGCCAGTTGTTCTGGTTCCTACGGTAGTTTTTGTTCGACACAATGTCCTGGTTGCGGGTGGGGTTGAGGGTCCACTTGCTGGTCGCATTAGTTAACCCTGGATGATGGGGTCCTGCAAGGACCCCATCATCCAGGGATGGCTAGTGCTGTCCCTGGCACGGTGTGGACCTTCCTTTATGTGAACATGCTAGTAGTTTATTACTCGTCCTCTCTCGAAAAGGCCAGTCGCCAGCTGCAGGTGGCAGCTGACATGGTGGGGTGGGCTGGCACTGTAGGCTGCCGCATCTCCAATAGGAAAACGGTGCTCATGCACTAGACTTGTACAAGAATGGTATGCAATACCGACAAGATGAAATTGAGACACATGTGCAACATCTGGGTATCTTTATTGTAGACGTTTCGCCATCCAGTGGCTTTATCAATACAAATTCCAGGACATAACTTGAAGACAGGAGAACTATGTACAGAAGATGAGGTAATCAGTCCCTCAACCTAGCAGTAGGTGCGAAGAGCACCGTAGTCGTGGAGATTCTGTACATAGTTCACCTGTCTTCAAGTTATGTCCTGGAATTTGTATTGATAAAGCCACTGGATGGCGAAACGTCTACAATAAAGATACCCAGATGTTGCACATGTGTCTCAATTGCACTAGACTTGATCCTGGGTGTCGTAGCAGACTTTTACAACTCCCATCCCCCGCATTTCTCTCCTACCTTCCTTTCAAGGGAGATGCTCCCTGAAACAGGTGAAAGGCTCATGAGCCAAGTAATTCGTGTTCCCTCTTTATTCTCGGATCAAACATGACTTTTTGGGAATGGTCCTCACCCGGGATCTAACGTATCACCGTCTAAGAAACTGAAAGATAATATCCTGCAGATTATAAATATTTTAAATGTTTTTTTCTTTACTGGAGGTCAGAGCGCCAGACTCCTCAGTCTGGATGCCTCTCCGTATTGGTCCTTCTATGTTACGTATGCAGAATCTGCTCTATCACATGAGAATCTGACTGTAACGAGGCATTCTAGACTTTTCTAGCTTGAGAGCTTCTATGATAATCAAAGTTTTTCCCTGGTCCCACAACATAAAGATCGGGGTTTGTGGTACGTGTTTCCTGTTGTTTTCTCACTATGGACCTGATGGGCCGTCCGGTTCAGCGCTCGCCACTCTAGTTTCTTTCAAGCATAAATACGACCTAAACTTCTATCCGGGAAGTAGGTTTTACCTACCTCACTGAAAGGGCGAGTTTTGAAGTATTCATTGCTGAGGAGTTCGTATTGCGAACAGATACTAATAGAACTTTGTCTTCACTGCAGAACTACTTGTACTCCTGGTTCTCTCGTCCTGATCAATAGCCATAGTGGGTCCTGATTTACCGTTCACTATTGACTACCAGAGTTCACTGCTTGCCCTGTTTCAGTACGCCACTGTGTGGTTCGGAAAATTTACTGATTTACATGTTTCCACTTCAGGCGCATGAGCGAGTTCTCTTATGTTCAGGGTAATAAAAATGGCTGATAAAGAAACAAGTTGTAGTACTGGGTTCTCTCTGCTGCAGAATTTTGCCTCGATGGCTTTACTTATCCATAGTCATAGTGTTATAAAAGAAAAATGGTGGTCCCAGGAATGAACAGGGTTTATTTTTTTGTTTAATGACTGTGTGTTGCTTTTACTATCACGTAGGCTGACATCCAGGTACCTACTTACTGCTAGGTGAACAGGACGGCAGGTGTTGGGCATGTTTCCATACACCTATTGCCCTCTTCATCTAGCAGTAAGTAGGTGTGTTAGCCGACTGTTGTGTGTCGCATCTTGGGGGGGTGGTAGTATACTGTAGATAAGGTTGGGCTTTGAAATGAGCTGAGGTAGGATAACAGCTCTTAGCCTGTAAAACTGATTCGCAAAACGTACAACTAAGCGTATGGTTAACGTTTTGTACACGGAGGATGAAGCCACCAACATTTCTTGTACTGACTGGAACACACGACAGAAGAAGAAGAAGAAGAAGAAGAAGAAGAAGGAGAAGGAGAAGGAGGAGAAGGAGAAGGAGAAGGAGAAGAAGGAGAAGAAGAAGGAGAAGAAGGAGAAGAAGAAGGAGAAGAAGAAGGAGAAGAAGAAGGAGAAGAAGAAGGAGAAGAAGAAGGAGAAGAAGAAGGAGAAGAAGAAGGAGAAGAAGAAGAAGAAGAAGGAGAAGAAGAAGAAGAAGAAGGAGAAGAAGAAGGAGAAGAAGAAGGAGAAGAAGAAGGAGAAGAAGAAGAAGAAGAAGAAGGAGAAGAAGAAGGAGAAGAAGAAGAAGAAGAAGAAGGAGAAGAAGAAGAAGAAGAAGAAGGAGAAGAAGAAGAAGAAGAAGAAGAAGAAGAAGAAGAAGAAACAAAGACGATAACGTTTAGTTTTGCTGCAACTTTAGGTGAGATGAGAGTCGAGTGTTTCCTGGGTGTGTGAACTTTCAATGTGCTGAGTGCTGCGTATTCTTTCATGTCTAGCTCGCTGAAAACTTCACGATACCCCCCCCCCCCATCCCTCTCTCTCTCTCTCTCTCTCTCTTTCCACTTTTCTACTTTTATAGAAAATTGTCCGGTAAGTTAATTTATTAACCACTATCTCTATAAATGTGTATATATCAGCATTATTTAATTATTACACTCATAAATTTACATTCCTGTCAATGTTAGTTTTGGAATTACAGAATTATGCGAATATTTATTTTCGAAAAATTTTCAACTGGTTTTTCTTCCATAATTAATGTAATTTTTGGCATGAAAATATCACATATCTCGAACACCCCAATCATATTTTTACCTAGTTCAGATACTTTTAGAAATAGCTAAGTGTAGCCGAGATGCTGTTACTGCTGTGAAGTCCATATAATTTACAAATTATATAGTTACGGGGAGTTTGTCTTCCAAGAATTAAAAGGTCACTTGAAAATTCCTCCCTCCAACAAAGGTTACATATAGTTATGTATATATTTTTAGAAGGGTTAAGTAAATACACTTTTTTATATTACGTCCGTTTGTGCAAGGATTGGTTAGGCTGCTATGTTAGTTTTATGCAAAATAATAAATTTGCCTATCAAGAATGTGCGTAACAATATGTAATGATTTTTTTTTTTTTGGCAGGGGGGAGGAATCTTCAGGTGACCTGAAATATAAAACCATAGGAAATTCTGCAATAAAAGACACGCAAGATGACATTAGCAGTAGTAGCTCACTCTGTTAAGGGACCCGTGAAGGTGAAGGGGAAGGGAAAATAGGACTAGAGTAGCTGGGGAAGGTAAAGGTTAGAGACAAGAGCCGGGGCTAGACCCAGCAGCCAGGTAAAATGACACTTTGTAAGGTTATACATATTTTTTACGGCGTCGGCAGGTATGGCAAAGAAAAGCTTCAGAGTACCAGAACTCTACTAAGTGTGTCATCATATGACTAACTCCCTTTGAGATTGCTTTTCTTATTTCTTTCGAGTAACACAATACCTTCTCCCCCAAATATAATAGAAACCCAGGTGTGTGGGTCGAATACTCACGGTGTGGGCCGCTGCTGCAGTTGCCTCTCAGACAGAAAGCTGCCGATGACATTCTTCCATCTCTCACTATTCACCTTTGTCTCCTCTCCCGGCGTGAGGGCCTCACCCTGCTGTGTGTCTTGCCTCCACCCTCGTCTGCTGGAGGTGGTGGATTTGACTGTTTCTGTGTTTTGAGCCACGAGCCGGTGCACACTCAACATTAGCACCGCTAGAGTGAAGCTTCTTTGTGACAGCATGGCTGGCTGTCCACAACTAGTGACTCCCTCACTAACCGCTTCAAGCACACAATTAAAAATTATAATTAGGCTCTTCGTCTTTTGCTTCCCGTCCGAGCCTTTCAGTGTGTTTTCCTGCGTCCATCAAAATCTGGAGAAATAGAAAGTGTTAATATACTTTATGGAATATTATATATTTTTTATTATTTCTGTATTAAGATAATGGATACATGATTTCAGAGTTAGTGTCATGAAATGTAGGCTTGTTGAAAGAGGCGTATAATAACTAGGTTGTTATGATTTACAAGTCTTTTCGTTTTATTATTAAGATTTTTTGTTAGTTTAAAGCCTATTAAAGTTTTAATGACACTGAAGGAGGCACGGCAACAGTGTCTGATATATAAAGGTGAGGTCGTTGATCACTCATCTGTCTTCTTAAAACAAATTAATCATTCAAGTTTTGTTAAATTCGATTGCTTACCAACTACCTTATTGCTATTTTTAATCCGTAGTATTTCCGTAAAAGACTGTATTACACCCGTGAAAGCCTTTATACATCTATAGAAAGAGGTCATATGTATGTTTAAGAGCTGTCAGACTATGTTGTGCTTTTTCAAACATTATACGATCATAGCTTATACAGCAACGATTGATTATTTTGTCATTTGAGTGTATATTCACACATATACTAAACGTGGTACACACATATACTAAACGTGGTACACACATGTACTACACGTGGTACACACATGTACTACACGTGGTACACACATGTACTACACGTGGTACACACATATACTACACGTGGTACACACATATACTACTGTGGTACACACATATACTACACGTGGTACACACATACTACACGTGGTACACACATATACTACACGTGGTACACACATATACTACACGTGGTACACACATACTACACGTGGTACACACATATACTACATGTGGTACACACATATACTACACGTGGTACACACATATACTACACGTGGTACACACATGTACTACAGTGGTACACACATATACTACACGTGGTACACACATATACTACAGTGGTACACACATGTACTACAGTGGTACACACATGTACTACACTTGGTACACACAAGTTCACATTTTCAGTTCTATAATAGATGGAAAAGTTACTGTTGTGCACGTAGTTTGTACACATGTGCACACTGTTTGTCCACGTTACTTGGTTAGCGACGTTGTTTACGTGTGGGTATCTTATAAACCTGTTGTACATTCCAGGGGTCATTGCTCCCACAGTCCGGTTCCAGACTAATCCTGGTTGATGGGCTGACTAGCCAGACTGTTTGTGCTGCCAGCAAGCATTCCACCATAGGCACTATAACCTGGGTGATTGAGAACTGACTCACGGAATTTATCAAGTTCACCCTTGAAGACAGCGAGGAGGGGGAAATGATTGAAGTCTTTTAACACTAGATGCAAATTGAACCATCAAGTTATGTTGAGCCTCCTAGTTGAATACTCACAATCCAAGTTTACAGTATCTTAGTTGACTGTTATTGTGAATGTTGCTCTTCTTCTTCTTCTTCTTCTTCTTCTTCTTCTTCTTATTATTATTATTATTATTATTATTATTATTATTATTATTATTATTATTATTATTATTATTATTATTATTATTATATTACCGGAGAAGCTCCCAACCTATAAGGGTCATACAGTATATGGGGAAAGAAGGAAAGGGTAGCTTCCAAGTCCGTACATCAAGAGCCCTTCACCATCATCAAGAGCCCTTCACCATCATCAAGAGCCCTTCACCATCATCAAAGCATCCTCTTGAGGGAGAGCTTCCTTAACTTTTTTGTTACTGCCTTGGGTTATTTTAACTTATCTTCATTTGAAGACATTTCGTCAACCGATGGCTTTATTGATTCAATAAAGATGATACCAAGGTGAAACACGTTTCTAATTCCTCAAGTATTTACAATGAGTGTTCATTTTTTTTATCTTGTCGCTGTTGATATTTTAAACAGTTCCAGGATCTGTGGATTAACATTCTTAAAACCATCACGAATGTTGTTTCACGGGTCAAAATTTCGCGACGAGCTGTCTTGTGGTACTGCAACACAAAAATTCCAAGAAAGATCAGCGCTAAGTATCTGTGAGAGTTTGATTTGTAAGTGTAATGTGTAATTGGTCCTGCTGCTCTGTTGGTCTGTCTGCTGTAGGTATGTCAGTGTTAGATACCCACAAGGTGGTAAGAAGACACATCCATTTATTTGGAACCTCTTCTGACAATGTTTCACCCATTTAAGAGCCTTTATCTTTATCAAGTTACAAACAGATAATCGCCCACTGTGCGAACGAAATGCCAATCAAGGCTCTATTCTATATTCCTCATTTTCACTGTCTTGGGAGCTGAGCTGGCCCTTGGATCTAAAACTCCGGTATTGCGTCAAAAACACGATGACTACGGAGTTGTACGAGCCGCTGTGTTTATAGAGGAAGTGAAAGAAATTGTGTGAGCAAGAAGTGACTAAAACTGTAGATTTAGAGGTGATACAGGAATAAGAATAATGTGAATCATGTTACCTGGTTGCAGGAAAAATATAGCTTCTTAATATTTTTCCCCTCTATATCGCATTCTTGCACCAGACAAAATACGCGTTCAAAATTCAACGTTCCCTATATTCCTAGGTCATCTCTCTGCCAGACGTATCACAGCCAGTTCTTGAAATTTGTTTACTTGCGGTTAGATTTACATTTTTATTAGTTTTTATAATATAATGTAACCTAAATTAATATTATATAACTTTCGATAGAGAAAATAACATTTCAGGAAAATAATAAGGGTCATACAACGCCTGGAGAATGGGAGGTAATCAGGTTTTATTCAAGGTAAATACGAAAAAAGATTTAGGAGTTCTGGTTAGCAGAAATTTAAAGCCAAGACAGAAGTACATAAGTATTCTCAATAAAGCTAATAGAATTCGTGGATTCAGATCAAGAAGTATAAATTATAGGTCTCAGGTTATACTTTAACTTACTATATCTTTGGTAATGCCACATGTAGATTTAGAAAGGATAAAAGACAGTACTGGTTTAGCAATAGAGTTGTAGATGAGTGGAACAAACTTTCAAGTAACTTCAACGAGTCAAGAATTTTGAGTACCATCACGGCAACCTCCTCCCTCATGAAAGCAGAGAAAATTCATATATATATATATATATATATATATATATATATATATATATATATATATATATATATATATATATATATATATATGCAAAACAACCACTCTGAAAGAATAGAGAAATTCCAAGCGCTTTCGTGACTACTCACATTATCAAGGAACTATTATATAGTTCCTTGATAATGTGAGTAGTCACGAAAGCGCTTGGAATTTCTCTATTCTTTCAGAGTGGTTGTTTTGCATATTTTGAAATCACCTGTTTACTGTGATCTTATTGCATATATATATATATATATATATATATATATATATATATATATATATATATATATATATATATATATATATATATATATATATATATATATATATATATATATATATATATATATATAACGTAAATACTTTGTGCATTTTCCAGGGGAACTGATCTTAAACTCTGGAGCTCAGGTCACTGCACGAGAGAAAAGGTCACTTGCAACTTACTTTACAACTGATTAGAAAATGAAGGAGTTGTGAGTTTTTTTATGATAAATTTTATTCTGTATATATAGATTTATTTTACATTTGAAAATTACAGTTTAATTTAGCAGAATACAGCTCATTGTCCCTCACATATATTTTAACCTTAATTTTCCTCGGATGTATTATATGGTTACCAGCCTGTGACCTGATTCCTTAGGTCGTTACTTAGCTTACTTACGTGTGAAGAATTTTAACAAGTATAGGTCAAATATATATCAATACATAATTGTTATTTTCCAGAAATAGGTAACATTTGCATCCATAACATCGTAAGTGCGATTTGATTGTCTGCTGTTACACTGACAATACATATTCCCCAATATATATATATATATATATATATATATATATATATATATATATATATATATATATATATATATATATATATATATATATATATATATATATATATATTATTATTATTATCACACTGGCCGATTCCCACCAAGGCAGGGTGGCCCGAAAAAGAAAAACTTTCACCATCATTCACTCCATCACTGTCTTGCCAGAAGGATGCTTTACACTACAGTTTTTAAACTGCAACATTAACACCCCTCCTTCAGAGTGCAGGCACTGTACTTCCCATCTCCAGGACTCAAGTCCGGCCTGCCGGTTTCCCTGAATCCCTTCATAAATGTTACTTTGCTCACACTCCAACAGCACGTCAAGTATTAAAAACCATTTGTCTCCATTCACTCCTATCAAACACGCTCACGCATGCCTGCTGGAAGTCCAAGCCCCTCGCACACAAAACCTCCTTTACCCCCTCCCTCCAACCTTTCCTAGGCCGACCCCTACCCCGCCTTCCTTCCACTACAGACTGATACACTCTTGAAGTTATTCTGTTTCGCTCCTTTCTCTCTGCATGTCCGAACCACCTCAACAACCCTTCCTCAGCTCTCTGGACAACAGTTTTGGTAATCCCGCACCTCCTCCTAACTTCCAAACTACGAATTCTCTGCATTATATTCACATTGCCCTCAGACATGACATCTCCACTGCCTCCAGCCTTCTCCTCGCTGCAACATTCATCACCCATGCTTCACACCCATATAAGAGCGTTGGTAAAACTATACTCTCATACATTCCCCTCTTTGCCTCCAAAGACAAAGTTCTTTGTCTCCACAGACTCCTAAGTGCACCGCTCACCCTTTTCCCCTCATCAATTCTATGATTCACCTCATCTTTCATAGACCCATCCGCTGACACGTCCACTCCCAAATACGTATATATATATACAGTGGAACCTCAAATATAGAACTTTCTTCGGTCCAGAAGGCTGTTCAAGTGTAGCTACCGAACGAATTTATTCCCATCAGAAATAATGTAAATTAGATTAGTCCATTCCAGACCCTCAAAAATGCACTTATAAAAGCACTTACAAAAATACACTTACATAATTGGTTGAGTTGGGAGCAGTTCGATTTTTGAGGTTCCACTATATATATATATATATATATATATATATATATATATATATATATATATATATATATATATATATATATATATATATATATATATATATATATATATATATAAAGACCTGCGTCAAGACACCGTCCTGACGAATGCTGCAACAACTCCCAAAAATACTAATCAAGAATTCCCGATAATCTACCCAACCAAATATAACTAACCTAATCTAATCTAACCTAAGAGATGTTTCGTTCGCTGCGCGATAAGAAAAGTATCCCAGTATCTCAAAAGCCCAGCTCCTTCTACCTCAATGTACGCAAAAGAATTAGTACAGAGTGATGCATACAGTTAAATATCAACAAACAATGAAGACCTGAAGTTAATCAGCTGAGACATTTGTAAATTATTCTATGAAAACTAATATCCCAATTTCAATAGAAATGGCAAACTGGCGTCCTCATAGTCCAAAATCAGTTCGAACCTTCCACTGTTGCAGAGTTAAATTTGGCACCTGCACACTCCATTAACAATTAAAAGTTATTCTAAACAGAACACACTAGTGTTGCAATTTGAAACCGTCCAGCAAATGCCTTCATAAATTATTACATGGAAACAGAATTTGGGAATGATCTATATAAAATTGACTAAAAGGGCACATATGCATGCTATGGTCGCAAATTTTAAAATTTGTAGTCTATCGGATGAGGCGTTTTCATGTTACATATAAGAACCTTAAGGGGAAGAAAAATAATAGGTACCCCTTCATTTATACATAATAACTAACCTACTTTTGAGTGTTTTGAATTACTAAGTAAAACGTACTAAATTACCATTGATACTAATATCATCCAATTAGCACATGAAATTATTTATGAGAAGTCAATAATTTAAAATTATAGTCAAGGTTATTTTTGGTGTGAAGTAGGTTAGCGTCGCTCACTCGCTCTCTGAAAGTAACACAGAGAAAGGAGTGGCACTTGGTTCATCCAGCTTCCAGCTGTTCCAGAATTCTTCACTATCTTTGTTACTTCTGTCTTCCCCCTCTAGCTGACACTACATTTTCTTCTAATGTGGTCAAGTAAATTCTGTATGTATATTGTAGCTGTTAGGCTTGACTCATAGTTAAGAGATCCTAGCGATGGTTTTTCTCCAGCTCCAAATTCATCACAACCAATTTTTACTCGGCTTCACTTATTATTATCCTAGTCCTCTGTTCAGTTTTTAGACAAGTGCAGGAAGTTAATTTCATTCTTTTATGTGTTTCACAGTAGTTAAGATTTGATATTTTACTTTATCGACAAGTTGAAATAATTTGAACTGAGGAGAGGATTAGTAATTCAAATCATTACAAGTAACTTGGACCTCCATACATAGTTTGCTCCAGATAGGCCATTTACTGTGTTCATTTGTCCCTACTTTTACTTGCTACCTACATCATTTAGTTGACTTACAGGTATTAGTGTTGCTGATATTTCATTATATGTGAGTGTTAAGCAGGTGTCACAGCGTCCCTGGTGTGCGGTTGCTCTACTTAAATGTACGTTATCATTCTACTGATAAACTGCAAAATACGATAGTATGAACATATGTTAAAATTTATATTAATTGTTATATACAATCCAATAATTCAAATTATCCTTAATTTTTCACTGTTCTGTTTCCAGTTTATACATGGATAATTCCTTATCCATATTACACATTATATATATATATATATATATATATATATATATATATATATATATATATATATATATATATATATATATATATATATATATATAATGACTCTGGGAAGCTAGTTCCCTGGAGCTGTAATTAAGTAGGGTTATATGGAGTTTGGAAGGTACTGAAGAGACCAGTGGTGCAGCCAGAATTTTTGAAAAACATGGTTTTTCAGTATGTATGTGAAATTTCTTAAACTATCATGCTTTCGTGGTCACTGGTTAACATAATACAGTGAAAATTAGCCATTAGGTATTTGCATCTGGAGAATATTAGCCCCAGCCCCCCCCCCTCCGTGGCTGTGCCACTGGAAGACCCTTGTTATGCCATTTATTATGTTTAGCTTCAACTACAGATCAGGACCAATGATCAGAGACCTAAGCTCCCTCACACCTGTCCTGGTAAAGGCAACATCTCGTCAGGCGATGAGGGAGAATCTTAAGGTATATAAACTTCCTGCCCGGCCGCTTATGAACGGGAGACGCCAAGGACACCGTTAAGGAGACGAGGAGTGGGTGCCAGGTAGTGGTACACACGTGGCACTGTGTTACATGACTCTGTGTTTTGTTACTGTGCTACATAAGTGAGTTTTATGAGTGTTATGATGCTGTTATGTGTGCGTTATGGTAGTGTGTTATGAAAGCCTCTAATAAAGAAATGAGGTGCGATATGGGAGTGTTATGAGTGTGTTGTGTTATGGGGTGCGATATGGGAGTGTTGTTGTATTATGGGGCGATATGGCAGTGTTATGAGTTATGTAATTGTTGTGTGTTATGTGGTGCATTATGGTAGGGTTATTAGGGTGTTGGAGTGTGTTATGGGAGTGTGTTATGGGAACGAGGGAGGTGCCAGAAATCGTGGGTATGCTACAATAACTCTTCAATACGGTGCCTTCATGCTGGAGCGTTCTTGATTCCAGGTAGTGGAGCTGTCTTACTGGCTAAGTAGCGGACGGAGGATCGAGCTTTCACTACTTTACGCCGAATGACCCACACGAGTTTAATGCCTCAATTAATTAATTCCTTATTCTTGGATCAAACTTGATTACATCTACACTCTTACAGCTTTCTCATCCTGTTAATTATAATAAAATCAAAATAAACATATTAAAATAATTCTCCTTATACTTACTTGCACTTCTATTTACAACAATCACTTGTAACTTTTGAATTCCTCGCATAATGCGTCATAATAATTTTTAATCACAACCTTCTGTTTCCAGTTGTAAATCACGCACTAATATCTACAAATCACACTTTTTAAATAACTTAACTCTTTTGGGTTATAATGTATTTTTTATCTATCAATCATTTTTGTATTGTATTTGATGTTTGAACAATTTTAGTGAATATTATTTTCAAGCACTCGTAAATTTCTCATTATTTCGTATATTTTCACGTATTTTTTAACTCAGATTCGTTGGCAAGTGGTCAGGTGTCAACTAGATTCACACAGATTAGTGTTGATCCTCCATAATTATACACAAAGCCCGTTTGTAGGATCGTGTAATAGAATAGGTAGCATGTACTGGGGGTGAAGTTATTCCTATTTGGTCTCCATCGTGGGGAAGAGAGAGCGCCAGGAACACTTCCAGACCACCACTGACACTCAGACCAAACTGACTGACCACTTGGCCCCCACACATGTACTCCACACCGTCCACAACATCTTTTTTTCCCTCACCAGCCAGGCATAAAGGTTACGCCAACATGCTGTCAACTTTCGTAGTATGAGGTGGTTGTCCTTACGGCGAGCAAGGAAGTCCCTTCATGGGTTGGAGGGATGTGGGTGCCTTGTTGCTGGTGAAGGGCCCTTGATCAAAGGACTTAGAGGTACATTCCCCGTAGTTGCATAAAACCTTGATTGCCTTCCATTCCCCAGGCCCCGTAAGAATTTAGAGTTTCCCTGAATATAATAATAATAATAATAATACTATACACAAGGAAGTGTTTACCGTTGCCTTCATTTTATTACAATACATTGTGCACTCACTTTGTAGTGAAGAAAACACATGTTGCAGAACACGTTTTTATTGGATCAGCTTCTTGTTCTGTGTAGAGCTTTACCATGTTTTGATCAACCTCTACACAGAGCGAAATGTTATCCAAATAAAAGTCCACAGCGAAACGTTCTAATAAAAAATTTTTCCAAAAGTTTTCTCCACTGTCGTCGGTAGTAAGACATTAGGATCCACTCATTTATGGTCACAGCTCCTGGTCCCGCTTCGTAATCTTGCCTCCTGTATGTGTATTTGAAGTTAAGTACTGAGGCAGCTTCCACGACTTCATCATCCACATTATTCCTCTGCTTAATCACCCTGAAATAAATAAAGAAAATTTCCTGATATTTCTATGGCATTCGAGTATTTTTTGTTTTAGCTTTTCCTCGATGTTTCCTTGTAACTGATCTTCTTCCTTCAATAATCTCTTCTTATCTGTCGTATTTTGTACGTCATGATCAAGTCGCCTCTGATTCTCTGGTTTTCCCAAGTCAAGTTACTGTATGTTCCCTTTGTGTCTTCTCGTATGTCAGTCCTTTTAACTCTGGAACCGTTCTGGTTAGTTTGTGTGTGTGTTAGTTAGTTACCATTTTGTCCTAGGCACATGTCGATTAGACACTAGGCCTGTTGTGTGGTGTGTGTGTGTGTGTGTGTGTGTGTGTGTGTGTGTGTGTGTGTGTGTGTGTGTGTGTGTGTGTGTGTGTGTGTGTGTGTGTGTGTGTGAGCGTGTGTACTCACCTATATGTAGTTGTTCAGTCTTAGCTCCTGGTTCCGCTTTTCAACTTGTCGCCTGCCAGATTCACTCTCTCCTAGCCTCATGGGCCCTATTTTACCTGTTTATAAAACTGTTTGGAATCTGCCTCCACTACCTCTTCGTCGAGATCATTCCACTTCCTGACCACCTTGAGACTCAAGAAATATTTCCTTACATCCGTGTGACTCATCTGTGTTTTTAACTTCCAGCTGCACCCCTGAGTACATGTTTCCTGTCTCCCGAGCACCCTTGCCTGTCTGCCCTATCAGTTCCTCGGAATATTTCAAATGTTATTATCATGTCTCCAATGATCCTTCTATCCTCCAAGGTCGTTAGATTTAGTTCCTTTGGTGCTTCTTCGTAGCTCATACACCTTAGCTCTGGAACTAGTCTCACAGCCTTTTGCACTTTCCCCAGTTTCTTAACATACATAAAGTGTCGATGCACCGTGTTTTCATGAAGAAACATCCGAAACGTCAAATGTTTTAAATAAACTAACTGTCCTGGAAAGATGGTGGTTCAGGCAGCTTTGATTCTACATTACGTAATGTATCTTTGTTTCCTATGTCAGCTCTCAGTTGTTGATGCGATTATTTCAACATACACCAGATCAATGCTTCATTTGCATCGCAAATCGGAAAATATAACTTCGGAATCAAGAAGATTCAGCTTGAATTGGAATGTTTTAATAATAAACTGCAACTTTCAGGACGCTGTACATCAACAATCATCAGATGGTTGACATTTAATTCCTCCAGGGATGTCCCTACCCACCCCACATTTTCGAAGCTATCGAAATCATATCAATCCTCAGACAGAGCCAAGCAACAGCAGTGCTGTGTGATCACTTAGGGTGAGACGGCTCGGGGGGGGGGGAGGGGAGGGGAAGGTAGCGTGTAAAAGCTCAAGACTGCGTCAAAAAACTACGGTATAAAGGTAGCAGGTAACCTTTAGTGTAAGGTCGAGGTTGTAACCCTACAAACGACGTAGCTGAATATAAATCAAAGCAGTGATGGAGAAAGAGAAAGAAAAATAGTATCCCAAGAGAAGATGTGAGTGAATAAGGCAAACAGGTAAACACACAGACAAGACTGACCCCTCACTCTCGTAACGGAACCTGTTTGTCTCTGTCTTGTGTATCTCTCAATCTGTCCTTATGATAAATATTAAACTACTGGTAGAAGAAAATAATAAATCAGTTGAAGAGGTTATTATTACTATTGTTTTTTTTTTTTTTTTTTTCACTAGTGGTTCACCAGTAATATAGCCCAGCACCGGTCATTCACCAATAATGTAATCAAACACCGGTGATTCACCAGTAGTGTAACCCAACACCGGTGATTAACCAGTAATGTAACCCAACATCAGTGATTCATTAATGACTAAATTCATTAATGACTTAAATTACATTCACTTGTTAGACGAAGAATGAGGGGAGACATGATCGAAGTGTATAAGTGGAAGATAGGTATTAATAAAGGGGACATTAATAAGGTCTTGAGGATATCTCTCCAAGAGAGAACCCGTAGTAATGGATTTAAATTAGACAAGTTTAGATTTAGAAAGGACATAGGAAAGTATTGGTTTGGAAATAGTGTAGTTGATGAGTGGAACAGTCTACCTAGTTGGGTTATTGAGGCTATAACCTTGGGTAGTTTCAAATTTAGGTTGGATAAATACATGAGTGAGAGGGGTTGGATTTGAGTGGGACTTGCATATGAGTAGATAAGAGTTATGAGAGCTTATTTCGTGGGTAGCATTGCAAATTGGGTTGGGCAAATGTTTTGTTAGTGGGATGGAATGTATAGGACCTGCCTAGTATGGGCCAACAGGCCTGCTGCAGTGTTCCTCCTTTCTTATGTTCTTATGTTATTCATTTTTAAAGTGGTGGACCGGTAAACCAGCTGAAGGCCTTGGTCAGCTGACCACAAATTCCAGCAGCGGGTCATCAATACGCCTAAGAGCCTTATCACGAAACATCCTGTTTCCTGACGAATCTACCTAACAGGTGATTCGCCAGCAATGTAATCTAATAAAAGTTTACGAGTAGCGTAAGCTAACACTTTTGGATCACCTGTGACCTAACACATTGTGAGACAATTGCATCTATCAGAGATGAGAGAGCGGGGAATGGGGGGATGGATGGCTATTGGTCATTGACGGAACCTTCACCTCACAACCTTAATGACCCAGTTTCCAAGTCCGGATAGAACGCGACCTATGGATAAGTCTCCTTACACGTAATGCTCAAGTTCACTTAACAGTAAATAGGTACCTGGGTGATACTAAACTGTCATGGGTCTAAATCGTGGAAAAGGGTGTGGTACCTTGCCCAGAGTAAGGCTGGGTTTTGAAATGAGCAAACAGTTCTTAGTAAATTTAACTGTGTGATAGAAATCCAGAGTTTGATTATCTCGGGTATGCAAGACACCGATGCTAAATTGTTCCAGGTAACTGCGATCGTTAATAGTGAAACATATTGGGGTGTCCCTTAAACCAATACCGTAGACCAGGACCATTCTACTTTTCTATATCCCGATCTTCACGCACGTGACAGGGTAAGGGAAGAGGACACTGCCTGAATTAGTTTGGATGATTTGTTAGGTTTAAAGCCTATCGGCTGCATGCGTCTTCAAGGCTACGTGTCATTTGTGAAACATTAGTCAAAAATATTTTAATCCCTAAATAGGGATTAATGAAAATTCTCGGGGTATGTACACTGAGATACACGTAAGCAAACACTATGACATATTTATTAGAAAACGTTTCCGTCCTGGAACCTTGATCACTTCTAATATACAGAGGTAGAAAGACATTATATATAGGCGGAGAGTGAGGTGTGAGTGACACATGGTGACCTGAAGAATGTCATATTGGGATGAGGACGGGTAGACGATGAGATCATGTGACTCCTGTGTTGTTGGGCTGGTGGTGCTTAGCCTGCTTAAGTATCATGTATGCTAATGTTTTTGAAATTTTGTGGTTTCCAGTGTTACGTTCTATTGTGTCGGTGACGGCGATTAGTGAGGCTTCTAGGCGTCTGAGGTCTGGTTCGGTGAGAACGAGTTGTGCCTCATTCTAGTTCATCAAATGCCCCGTGGAGTCTCTGTGGAGGACACGGGCGTACCTTAAATCGTCTCTGTTACAGGCACTTCGATGCTCGTTCAAGCGGACCGCAAGATCTCTGCCTGTCTCGCCTACATATTTCTTGAGGCAGAATCCACAGGGAATGGTGTGGACGCCTGCTGTAGAAGTTAGAGGTGTAGGGCTGCGTTTCGAAGTGAGGTCTTTGATAGATGATGTGTTTACGGTGAAACGTTGATGTTACTCATATCAAGTGCCCGGCGAGTATTCGTGGCAACATCACCACATGGGAGTACTATGAACTACTTAGAGGGCTGTTCTATGGGCGGTTTGTTGAGGATAGCTTGTGCCTTGAGTCTGCAATCTCGAATGAAGAAAGATGGAAACTGAAGACGTGTAAAGGCTTGTGTTATGTAAATACATTCTTCTTCAAAAAAACAAGGGTTGGAGATGAGAAGAGCTCTCAACAAGAAGCCTGGAGTCGATATGTTCAGTCCACCAGTCTTGTAGAATGTATAGCATAGGTATGTATAATGTTCGCCAAGACCGTAGTCCTGGCACGGATCTCAATCTTAGCATAGGGCCGTAGACGTGGCTTAAATATTGTAGTCAGGTGAGGTGAAGCAGGAGGAGGCGGGGTCATAGTGGAACCATCCACTAGTCTAAGTAGATCTTCGTCCAAAGGTTGGACAAGTTTTAAAGAATTCTTTGTATCAAGATCCCATGATGCTGCAGTGTCTGACAGATGTAATAAATGGTTTAAAAAACCGACAAGTTGAAGATTGAGAGACTTATGCAACATATGTTGCATAAGTGTCTCAGTCTTCCTTAAACACTCGTAGGTTAGATGGAAGATGTTTATACCCTTGTCTTTGTCATGGCTAAATAATTACTGTACCTGATCACTCCTCCCCTCTCACCATCCGCTCTACATGTCCCTCTCTAAAACGCTGGTCAACAAAAAGTTATTCATACTACCGTCTCCCATACAGTTGGTATAAATAACGTGGTACAATGAAATTACCTTACAAAGAATATAATAGTGTTGATATGGTCACATAAATCACTACTACATATTTAGATAGACACATCAGGTGCCTTTTCCACGGCTCTTGGTATAAGAAGGCTGGAAGGATCATGTCCTCTGCCTAAAGTTAAAATAGGTGGTCGTAAACAAGGTTATCCCTGTCTAACGTCCTAACTTTTTGACAAGTTGTGAATTCAGTTGTGATCAGAATTGCATGCAAAAGTGCGCGAGCGCTCTTCGTAACTCTCGTCTCCAACTGTAAGGGAAGTTTTGGTGATAACGTCCCAACTTCCGCTTCCTCCTTCCTGTGAAGCTCCACCAAAACTCTGGCTTGCCTGCGACAGTTGCTACTTTCATCAGTTCGGGTTTCCTCTGGCCTCGCTTCCTCCAGGAGAGGGTATAGTAGTAGTAGTTGAAGTCTGTTCTCCACTTAGCGAGTATAATATTTTCCGAATAGTCCTTCGTTTATTTTTGCGCGCTTGAAATTTTCAGAAATTTAATATTTTAGTGTCGATTAAGTTAGGTTTGGTCAGGTTGACGTGTATTCATCTACTATAGTAATGCATTATTACCCTACAATAAGGAAGTAAAAAATAATCCAGTACGTTATCTGGGGCGGAACTTGGGGAGGGGGGAGCATGGCGTCTCTCTAGGCTATTGAAAAACTTTCCCCCACATCAAAAAAATCCTTTTGGTTTCGTTGACTTTTATTACTTTTTAAATTGTTACTACTACTATAAAATTAACATTTCTCTTGAATTCATAAAAAAAAGAGCTACTTTTGGCAGGCTCTCACTCTTTCCTTCGATACAAGCAAGTATGCCAGGGAGGCATCCATGCTTATTGCACTGCTAGTATAAAAATATTTTTTTTGACATTTAAAACTAGTGAATTCATAAAAAATCACGTTTCCTGCAGGCTATCACTCCTCTTTCCCTCTTCTCTGGACAATTTCTGGATCCGCCTCTGGCGTATTGTAATATCTGAAATACTCTGCGTTTTCTGGGGAGCTTTAAAAAAGTTTGAAAAAATAGGCTAGTCTCATGTAGTTGCAGCTGTCTAACTGTAGTATCTTCATTAGTCTTCATTTTCGTGCGTTTAAAAAACTGGATACACCAGCAGTGTGCTACATCCTTATTCTATATAACAGTTACACCGTAGGAACAAAAGCTGACTGTTTCCCTGTTATATTCCATCGCGCAGGATGGGTTATAGGCATAATGTTGAAATAGGCAGCCTGAGCTGAAAGACTTCAGTAGGGCAATGAGGACGTCGTCAAGCATTCCATTAAAGGTTCATCAGCTATGGCAGCTTCAAGGGGTTTCCTTTCAACAGAACTGGAATTACTATTGCTTTGGCAATTAACATCTTTCAGGATGGTGTATCCCATACACAGGGCATAGATTTTTATCATGTCTACATCATTACAAAGATGAGAAACAAAAGTTATATATAGGAGAGAAAAGAAGAAGAGGAGTGGAGATTTGGACTATATTATATCGATTACACGCACACATGCAAACAAGGCCGAAAAATTATTGCAATAGCCTCTCTACAAAAATAGGGATAACCTGATTCTAGTGAAGGGTTTTATCCAAGAAAGCAGAGCCACTTTTTCCTCCCTAGGACCATACCTGATTACCTCCCATAAGGTATCTTCTTAAAATGGTCATTTCTAAATTTAAAAGAAAATGGAACTGTGTAGGGAAAACGTAACAAAGCTAGTGTAAGAAAGCCAGTGCAGCAAAGCCAATGTAAAAAAAAAAAAAAGCCAAAATAACTGTCTGTTGCGCAAGTAGGAGACAGAGGATTGGTTCTCCACCACTCCTGGTGAATGATCCACACGGACGGAGGATCAAGGCTTCACTGCTCATTATGGTGAATGACCCACATGGACGGAGAATCAAACCTGTATTACTTGTGGTGAATGACCCACATGGACGGAGGATCAAGCCTCCAATAATCCTTGTGGTGAATGACTCACATGGGGTTAGTGCTTCACATTAAAAATGTTTTGTTTAAGTAGGAGAGAACAGAGGGGAAAAAATGGTGCACTTGAGTACAAAACAGAGCTAAGTACACTGGTATCGTTTACTGGTGATGTACGGGTGAAATTTAGCCTTCATGACCATTGTGTAGTTGATAGGTTTCAAACTAACTCTCCAGAGAATGACACAGGTTACTTATATGGTTCCTTCACCAAGGAAAGGTTGAATAAATTGAACTGTAGCATGACTGCTTGGCTCATTGGTTACCGTACTGGCCTAGAAACTCCATAGTGCAAAGTTCGAGCCTCCATCAGCTGAGACTTCCAAGATCTATTTAAGCTGTTTATTGTTTGAAAGCTCACTCCGGGGGCCTTTCATCCAAGCAATGAAAGATATCCACCCTATCATCGGATCAAATCTCGCTACTTTCCATTTTCAGGCGCTCTATTACCCCTGTGGGTTTAGAACTTCCCGTGCATGTAAATAATAATAATAATAATAATAATAATAATAATAATAATAATAATAATAATAATAATAACAATTGCCTTAAAAGCCAAACGTGTAACTAGTATGTCCCAGGGTGTGTGGTAGTGATTCCAGCTCTACCAAGATTTGAATGTATGTATCTGCAGTATGTATAGTAAACTTGAAGCTTGCTGAGGGCCGAGGTGAGAACAAAAAAAAAAAAAATGTAAATTGAGAGGATGTTGAAGGTCAGCTTCTGTCTGGTATAAAATGTCAGGTGTTATTTACAGCTGCTTGGGTGGTACCTCTGGGATAGGCAGTTGGTTCCTCTAGGATGGGAGGTTTTTGTCCCTGATATGGGCAGTTGTTACCTGGAAAAGGCAGTTGGTACCCCTGGGATGGGCAGTTGGTACCCCTGGGATGGGCAGTTGGTACCCCTGGGATTGGCAGTTGGTACCCCTGGGATGGGCTATAACCCCTGGGATGGGCAGTTTGTACCCCTGGGATGCGCAGTTGGTACCCTTGGGATGTGCAGTTGATACCTGTGGAAAATACTGTATATATTTTCCGGAAATACGGTAATTTATAGGTAAATAGATGCCCTATATTGTATTTTTAAAAGAAGTATGTTATCGAAAAAAAGAAGAGACACTCGCCATCTTGGTTTTGAATTTGTATTAGAAACGTTGGTGAATGGGGAAGAATTTTTCGTGCTCTAGAGGTTAAAATTGTGTTGACACCTCTCAAATACGAGGCGAAATTGGTGGATGTGCATTCCTACATAACTTGAGATATCAGACGACTCGACAAGACAGCTCCGGGAACCTCAGATAAGCTCTCTAGATTTGTGTGTAATTCTGGCCAGCATTATTTTCATAGATTTAGTTAGAGTGAGGTTTTCTGAGTATGATACACATTAATCTCCAGTCAAATTGGTGAGTGATATTAAGATATATTTTCCTTCTGTTATGTAACTGTGTATATATATAACCATTTATTATTTTTAATATACAGTCCACAAATTTATATATTTACCAGCATTCCTGGTGTATGTATATTTCATTTAATTAATAGATCCAGAGCAACTTGTGGATATGACAGTGGTAGGTATCGAACGGGGACATTTTTTGCGACCTAGGTGTCCCAAATTCCTACTTGTCTAACTGATAAATAATAATTATCTTTGTTCATTTACTGTTATGTAAATAATGATACATTCAGCTAAATGTAATTTTCCACAATACCCTTGGATGGGTAATTGGTACCCATGGGACGTACATTTGATATCCCTGGGATGGTAGTTGGTACTCCTGCAGTGTGCGTTGTTACACCTGTGCTGGACAGATGGTGTCACTGAACCAACAGAGTAGTTCCTCTATAACAACAACAATAATAATAATAATAATAATAATAATAATAATAATAATAATAATAATAATAATAATAATAATAATAATAATAATATTTTTATGCTCTTGATCCAGGGAGTTGAATTACCCTCTCCTTTGGATCAAACCTGATTAAAAACTCTGTTTAGCGCTTTCAGCTAACTGTTAATAATATAATCATATTAATTAGTGATAAATATAATAATAGGCTTCAGAGGGAAAAAAAACACTTCCTGGAAATTTAATTACGATAAAGCCAGCAGTGGTGAAAGAGGGAAAACATCTGTTGGAATAGAAGAGTCATCAACCATCAAGTAATGAGAAGTAGGAAACCCATTAACTAAGAAAAGTAGGAGAGCCAGAAACCAATTACTAAGAGGAAGGAGTAAGAGAGCCATCAACTAATCATTATGAGGAAGGAATAGGAGAGCCATCAACCACTACTAAGAGGAAGGAGTAGGAGAACCATCAACAAGCCACTAAGAGAAGTAGGAGAACCATTAACCAGCTACTAAGGCAAAAGTAGGAGAGATAGAGGAGTTTGGAGTGACCTAGAATGAGGAACGAATATGAGAAGAAAATTGTAAATTAATTGATTATATAGTTGAGTAGCATTCTTATTCCTATTATTTTATTTTTTTTGTATCCGTAAAATTTTATCTGAATTATATCATTGTTTTAATCACAAATTACTGTTCTCTTATGTCTCCCATTTAAATGTTGTGTTCCGATATTGGGTTTTAAAAAACGAGATCCCTAGTTACACAGCGCCTGAGAAATGAGAAGTAATCAGATTTGATCCGAGGAAGGGGGGGGCAGCTTAGCTCCAGTTCCTTGGATGAAGAGCCCATCAGCAGTCTTTAAGTTACTACTAAAGACGAGTATGTAATGCGCAGTAATTCTGCCTAAATAACAGTAATTATAAATAGTAAGAATGTGGAAAATTGCATTTATCTGAATGTAACTAATTATGTACATAACAGTAAATGATAACAAAGATATTTATTATTTATCAATGTTACATAGACAAGTAGGAATTTGGGACACCTAGGTCGCAAAAAAATGTCCCCCTTCGATACCTACCACTGTCATAACCACAAGTTGCTCTGGACCTATTAATTAAATGAAATATACATACACCAGGAATACTGGTAAATATATAAATTTGTGGACTGTATATTAAAAATAATAAATGGTTATATATATATACACAATTACATAACAGAAGGAAATTATATCTTAATATCACTCACCAATTTGACTGGAGATTAATGTGTATCATACTCAGAAAACCTCACTCTAAATCTATGAAAATAATGCTGGCCAGAATTACACACAAATCTAGAGAGCTTATCTGAGATTCCTGGAGCTGTCTTGTCCAGTCGTCTGATATCTCAAGTTATGCAGGAATGCACATCCACCAATTTCGCCTCCTATTTGAGAGGTGTCAACACAATTTTAACCTCTAGAGCACGAAAAATTCTTCCCAGTACACCAACGTTTATACAAAATTCAAAATCAAAATGGCGAGTGTCTCTACATATAGGGCATCTATTTACCTATAAATTACCGTATTTCTGGAAAATATATACAGTATTTTCCACACTGCGGCCGGCCGGAGTTCGTTGCTAAACAACTCAAATTACTCCTTCCTTTAGGAGATGACTCCAGCCACTTTTGGCTTGAGTGCCTGTTCTCCTAGTAGGTCTTACCACGATTTCATTTTCCGGCATCACTTGGTCTGTGTTATCTTCCATATCACTCGTGTCACTTTCCCTCAGATTTTCATTTACGTTTGATTGAACACCTAATTCCAAGGAAATCAATTTATTAATTGTGCGTAAACTTTCCTGGCCACGACACAACACTTTGACATTCCTGACAACACCTTGTGCATCTGGGTACAATGTCAATACTTTGCCCAGAGGCCACAATGTTCGATGTTGTTCAGTGTCAATTAACACAATGTCACCTGGTTGAATGGTCTGTCGATTTACTGCCTCTGTCGCACCATAAAAGTGTTCACGTAGTGTAAGAAGATATTCCTTACGCCACACATTAGACCAATGATCAATTACTTTATTTAACATTTTAAATTTATTACACAACACTGCCGCATCATTGTAATCTTCATCACTTTCTTCAGGATTATCTCTATAGACAGGGGCAGCTTCCAATTTCCTTCCACATATTAGGTGAGAAGGTGTTAATACATCTGCATCAGGTGTATCACTCATGTACGAGAGAGGCCTATTATTTATACGATTTTCTGCCTCCACTAACACTGAACGGAATTCTTCCAAATTAATTCTCTTCCGGTGTAGTACTTTGCGGAGACACCTCTTCACTGTGCCTATCAGTCTTTCGTACAGCCCCCCCTGCCAAGGGGCTCTAGGAGTAATAAATTTCCAGGTACACCCTCGCTGGGTTAACAGA
The DNA here is from genome assembly GCF_038502225.1 of Cherax quadricarinatus. NCBI lineage: Eukaryota > Metazoa > Arthropoda > Malacostraca > Decapoda > Parastacidae > Cherax > Cherax quadricarinatus. The sequence continues at coordinate 7,024,909 of NC_091337.1, read as the reverse complement.
GATTGAACATCGTTACTATTATTTAATTCTATCAAGTGTTGAGCACCTGCTACAAAATTTGTGGCATTATCCGAAATCATCAACCTCGGACAGGATCTCCTAGCTGCAAATTTTCGAAACAGCTGTATAAATTGTTCTGCAGACAAGTCCTGTGCCACTTCTAAATGGACTGCCCTAGTAGCAGTACAGGTGAACAAACAAACATACACTTTCACTGGAACACCATCTGAAGTACCTGTTAAAATTATTGGACCACTATAGTCTACACCTCATATCTGAATCATATCTATTACCTAAAGCATCTAAATACAATTTTAAATCATCAGTATTTACAGTTTCTTGATTCATTAATTCCAAATATTTATTGTATGCTTTTGTTACATGCCCCTTTCTAGCTTGCAGTGATGCTTTCTTTGCTCTATATTCCATATGTTTGTCTTCTATATTAATTTCCTCATTTTCAGCCATGATGCAATGTATTAAATTCAACCCAATTAATAACACTGATTATGTACTAAATTATGCACTTTATAAAGGTAAATAGTACAACTTACCTTTGAATAAATCCCAGCTACTTGAGCTCAGCAATTACATGCGCAAGAAAATTATATAAATTTTAAATGTACATTAATACAAACTTGGCTCATCAAAATTAATATTACACAAATTAATAAATCCTTGCCAGAATTTGGCATAGCAAAATTAATATACACATTAATATAATTAGCTGCATTTGGCTTATCAATTACACATACACTTATACACTTTAATATAATCTTTAGCCACACTTGACTTATCTTATCAAAATTAATATTGTAATTATTATAATCCACTACACATTAAATAAATTTGTGAACTTAACATCCACCTCCTTCTGTCATTTCACATATAATTATTAAGTAATTAACTAATTAATGACTTCACTAATTACCTCCGGTTCAAGAAGGACGAACGGGCAAATTAAATGTGGAAAATTGCATTTATCTGAATGTAACTAATTATGTACATAACAGTAAATGATAACAAAGATAATTATTATTTATCAATGTTACATAGACAAGTAGGAATTTGGGACACCTAGGTCGCAAAAAAATGTCCCCCTTCGATACCTACAACTGTCATATCCACAAGTTGCTCTGGACCTATTAATTAAATGAAATATACATACACCAGGAATACTGGTAAATATATAAATTTGTGGACTGTACATGTTTATAGAGGGGCCACAGATATATCAGATCACTTTCTAGTTGTAGCTACACTGAGAGTAAAAGGTAGATGGGATACAAGGAGAATAGAAGCATCAGGGAAGAGAGAGGTGAAGGTTTATAAACTAAACGAGGAGGCAGTTAGGGTAAGATATAAACAGCTATTGGAGGATAGATGGGCTAATGAGAGCATACGCAATGGGGTCGAAGAGGTATGGGGTAGGTTTAAAAATGTAGTGTTAGAGTGTTCAGCAGAAGTTTGTGGTTACAGGAAAGTGGGTGCAGGAGGGAAGAGGAGCGATTGGTGGAATGATGATGTAAAGAGAGTAGTAAGGGAGAAAAAGTTAGCATATGAGAAGTTTTTACAAAGTAGAAGTGATGCAAGGAGGGAAGAGTATATGGAGAAAAAGAGAGAGGTTAAGAGAGTGGTGAAGCAATGTAAAAAGAGAGCAAATGAGAGAGTGGGTGAGATGTTATCAACAAATTTTGTTGAAAATAAGAAAAAGTTTTGGAGTGAGATTAACAAGTTAAGAAAGCCTAGAGAACAAATGGATTTGTCAGTTAAAAATAGGAGAGGAGAGTTATTAAATGGAGAGTTAGAGGTATTGGGAAGATGGAGGGAATATTTTGAGGAATTGTTAAATGTTGATGAAGATAGGGAAGCTGTGATTTCGTGTATAGGGCAAGGAGGAATAACATCTTGTAGGAGTGAGGAAGAGCCAGTTGTGAGTGTGGGGGAAGTTCGTGAGGCAGTAGGTAAAATGAAAGGGGGTAAGGCAGCTGGGATTGATGGGATAAAGATAGAAATGTTAAAAGCAGGTGGGGATATAGTTTTGGAGTGGTTGGTGCAATTATTTAATAAATGTATGGAAGAGGGTAAGGTACCTAGGGATTGGCAGAGAGCATGCATAGTTCCTTTGTATAAAGGCAAAGGGGATAAAAGAGAGTGCAAAAATTATAGGGGGATAAGTCTGTTGAGTGTACCTGGTAAAGTGTATGGTAGAGTTATAATTGAAAGAATTAAGAGTAAGACGGAGAATAGGTTAGCAGATGAACAAGGAGGCTTTAGGAAAGGTAGGGGGTGTGTGGACCAGGTGTTTACAGTGAAACATATAAGTGAACAGTATTTAGATAAGGCTAAAGAGGTCTTTGTGGCATTTATGGATTTGGAAAAGGCGTATGACAGGGTGGATAGGGGGGCAATGTGGCAGATGTTGCAAGTGTATGGTGTAGGAGGTAGGTTACTGAAAGCAGTGAAGAGTTTTTACGAGGAGAGTGAGGCTCAAGTTAGAGTATGTAGGAAAGAGGGAAATTTTTTCCCAGTAAAAGTAGGCCTTAGACAAGGATGTGTGATGTCACCGTGGTTGTTTAATATATTTATAGATGGGGTTGTAAGAGAAGTAAATGCGAGGGTCTTGGCAAGAGGCGTGGAGTTAAAAGATAAAGAATCACACACAAAGTGGGAGTTGTCACAGCTGCTCTTTGCTGATGACACTGTGCTCTTGGGAGATTCTGAAGAGAAGCTGCAGAGATTGGTGGATGAATTTGGTAGGGTGTGCAAAAGAAGAAAATTAAAGGTGAATACAGGAAAGAGTAAGGTTATGAGGATAACAAAAAGATTAGGTGATGAAAGATTGAATATCAGATTGGAGGGAGAGAGTATGGAGGAGGTGAACGTATTCAGATATTTGGGAGTGGACGTGTCAGCGGATGGGTCTATGAAAGATGAGGTGAATCATAGAATTGATGAGGGAAAAAGAGTGAGTGGTGCACTTAGGAGTCTGTGGAGACAAAGAACTTTGTCCTTGGAGGCAAAGAGGGGAATGTATGAGAGTATAGTTTTACCAACGCTCTTATATGGGTGTGAAGCGTGGGTGATGAATGTTGCAGCGAGGAGAAGGCTGGAGGCAGTGGAGATGTCATGTCTGAGGGCAATGTGTGGTGTGAATATAATGCAGAGAATTCGTAGTTTGGAAGTTAGGAGGAGGTGCGGGATTACCAAAACTGTTGTCCAGAGGGCTGAGGAAGGGTTGTTGAGGTGGTTCGGACATGTAGAGAGAATGGAGCGAAACAGAATGACTTCAAGAGTGCATCAGTCTGTAGTGGAAGGAAGGCGGGGTAGGGGTCGGCCTAGGAAGGGTTGGAGGGAGGGGGTAAAGGAGGTTTTGTGTGCGAGGGGCTTGGACTTCCAGCAGGCATGTGTGAGCGTGTTTGATAGGAGTGAATAGAGACAAATGGTTTTTAATACTTGACGTGCTGTTGGAGTGTGAGCAAAGTAACATTTATGAAGGGATTCAGGGAAACCGGCAGGCCGGACTTGAGTCCTGGAGATGGGAAGTACAGTGCCTGCACTCTGAAGGAGGGGTGTTAATGTTGCAGTTTAAAAACTGTAGTGTAAAGCACCCTTCTGGCAAGACAGTGATGGAGTGAATGATGGTGAGAGTTTTTCTTTTTCGGGCCACCCTGCCTTGGTGGGAATCGGCCAGTGTGATAATAAAAAAAATAAAATAATATATATACACAATTACATAACAGAAGGAAATTATATCTTAATATCACTCACCAATTTGACTGGAGATTAATGTGTATCATACTCAGAAAACCTCACTCTAACTAAATCTATGAAAATAATGCTGGCCAGAATTACACACAAATCTAGAGAGCTTATCTGAGATTCCTGGAGCTGTCTTGTCCAGTCGCCTGATATCTCAAGTTATGCAGGAATGCACATCCACCAATTTCGCCTCCTATTTGAGAGGTGTCAACACAATTTTAACCTCTAGAGCACGAAAAATTCTTCCCAGTACATCAACGTTTGTACAAAATTCAAAACCAAGATGGCGAGTGTCTCTATTTTTTTTCGATAACATACTTCTTTTAAAAATACAATATAGGGCATCTATTTACCTATAAATTACCGTATTTCTGGAAAATATATACAGTATTTTCCACAAAGAACTAGGATATAAATAATGAATTCTAATAGCTGATGCATACGATAGAAATATACTAAGAAATTCTAAATTATTTTGAAACAATGAGAAAGGAGAATTAATATAAATAAATAATTTATAAAGGAAATAAATGGCAAAAATCGCGCATGCGTATTGATGATGATGTAGTCAACGGGAGACCCGCATGGCCGCCGGAAGTGTTTTGATTTAGTGCGAGTGTTAGCGTATATTACTCCTCAAACCGCCTCCCAGGTGGTTTATTAAACGTTAACCGAGGAGCCAAGCTCTCGCCACATTGAAATTGTTACATTTTGAAAGAGAATGAAGAAGAATAAAGGAAATATCCGAGGATCTTTGAGGGAGTTCAGAGAGGAATGGTGTGGTTGAGAATTAACATCGTCATCGCGGAATTCTTACGTCCTAGAGCCTCTAAGGTAATCCACGTTAACATATTGTAGGTAGATTGAAAGATATTGTAAGAAGATAGCCATCGCTAGACGTATGCATTCAAAACGCAATTACTTTTGGGGTAACTCTCCTCAAAGGTTTCTTGATATCGGTGAGGGGCTCTTTATCTTAGGAATTGGACAAATGATCTGGTTCCTTGAATCAAGCCTGAATGCCATCCATTCCCTGAGGCACTGTATGACCCCTTTGGGCAAATTTAGGGCTCCCTCATGAATGTAATAATGTAATGTTTTGGGGTAAATAAGCGTCTAATTTGACACTTGTAAAACTTCATTCTTGATCCAAGGGATAGGACTTACTCTCCCAATTCCTTGTATCGCATTCCCAGGCAATAATAATAATAATAATAATAATAATAATAATAATAAAATATGGAAATAATAATATTAATAAATAATAATAGTGGTAGTGGTGGTGATGGCGGCTAATATTAATAAATAATAATAATAGTGGTAGTGGTGGTGATGGCGGCTAATATTAATAAATAATAATAATAGTGGTAGTGGTGGTGATGGCGGCTAATATTAATAAATAATAATAATAGTGGTAGTGGTGGTGATGGCGGCTAATATTAATAAATAATAATAATAGTGGTAGTGGTGGTGATGGCGGCTATATTTGCCTCAGTTTAAGGGTGAATTTTTTCGACTTAATTTTAGGAGCAATATGGTAATTAGAGGTAGCTACAGGTTCGTGCTAGAGCCTCATGCAGTAAGCATTTTATACTAGCTAAGTCACATTAATAATTTTCCTCATGGAATGACAGTGTAAAAATTGGTATTATCTGTTTGCTCGGTCGATTATAAGTAATTAAATATTAAACATTGACAAAATTTGAGCAGTGGAGAAACATTAATATCGACGTTATCTGAGTTACCGAAACGATAAAAAAAAAAAGTGAGTGTAAACAACAAGGTATAAATATTCAATATTTGGGGTGAGAAAAATCTCAGTGTATCCATCTATTTGAACAATGTGTCATTGATTTGAAAAAAAAAAATAGTATGTAGCCATTTAATTGATTTGTCAGAAAAGAAGACGAGTATCTCATGACAAAGTCCCTTCAAGGAAAGGTTCCTTGATGTTGGTGAGGGGCTCTTGATTTAGGGAATTGGATCTGTGCTCCAGTTCCCCGAATTAAGCCTGAATGCCTTCCACATCCCCCCCCCCCATGTGCTGTATAATCCTCCGGGTTTAGCGCAAAGTGTGCAAGAACACCACCTCACTGCAAACAATTCTGGTGATACCAGAATGCCATCACACACACCAGCTGTGGAGGAGCTAGCCATCCCTGCTAGCACATATGGAACTACTGGTCTGCCACTACAGATACCTATGGCTACACCTGAATATGGGGATGAGTTTGTCATTTCTCCCAATACACACAACTACAACAGTCAGACGGACACCACACAGGTAACCTCCCTGGAAATTGGAGATGAGTCAGATGCACAGGACCTACCTGCAATGAATGATGAAACAGAGAACACTAATGTAACCATGGTACCTGTTAAGGTGATAGGTGTTAAAGGAAGCACTAACCCAGAAGTGCCATCCTCCGGAGAGGCATTGGATTCGCCTGACCTTCCTCATATTATAACAAATTTCCAGAAAAAAATTGAGCATCTTGAACAGATCCTGACAAGTTTAATAAATATATGTAATCAGGATGATGCTCTTGAGCATGGTGATGATGTCAAAAGTGCAGCAATCTCCGTTCAGCTTCCAGCAATTTGTGAGAAAGAAGCCCATAACTCTTGCCTTCAAAACTTGCCTCATAACTGGCTGCCAAAATGCCGAAAAATGCTTAAAAATAAAGGTTCTGAAGATAAAGACGTACAAACTATGCTATTTGCTCTTAAGTGTCTGCACACTGCAGTCAAAGCATAATAGTTTTACCATCTTATGAGCAAGAGATTGTAATAACTCACTACAATGGATACATTACAAATCTTTTCATGGAACATTGCTTCCATCAGGAAGCGGTTGCCTGACTTACATCATATTAGTGCAACCAAGAATATTGATGTCATCTGTTTGCAGGAATGTAGATTGAAAGATGGAGCACCTCCACCAAACTTGCCTGGATATGCAGCTTATAACCTAAGGTCAACCAACTGTTGTGTGATGTATGTCAGAAAGAACTTGCCACGTTCACTCCTTTCCTTGCAGAGTCGAGTTAACATTCTTCCCCTTGATTATAATAATAATAATCATGACAAAGTCTGTCAAGTGAAGGTTCGTGATGGTTCAGCATCTGCTGGCTTACTGAAACAAGTTTTACACCCCATTAAAATAAAGAATCACTTACTAGTAAGAGTAATAAGGTCAGTCATAATCGGGGAGTTTTTTTTTTATTTTAAGTCTGCTCCAAGGGTTAAATTTAAGCAAATTTATATGGATGATAAAAGCTAAGAAATAACATTTATTATGTCATCTGGACATTATCATTTATTTTTTAAAATTATCTTTATTTAAAAAAATAAAATTACCTTCTTCAGATTAATATTTTTTTTTTAATTAATGCCAGTAAATTTCTATAAACTTGAGTTAATTTCCCTTTAAATGAAGTGTCTCGAATAGTTGATCTCTTGATCTAAGGATTTGGATAAGAGGCCTGAGCTTGCTACCACCTGCAGTTCATAAGACTGCCATCCCCACGAGCCCCTTTGGGGCGGGGCAGATGGCAGACCAGAGGCCTAGCTTCTCCCTACGAGCCCCGTGAGGGCGGGGACTGTGGCTAGGCCTGGGGACAGTTGGTCCCAACGATGAGGGTACTTTGTACCTCCTCCCATGGGAGACTTAGGTCTCGAGATATTCCCCAGATAGGGAGCCAAGGCCGGGTCACCACTACTTGGAAAAGACCCGGGCTGGGAGAATACCGGCGAATAAAAAAAAAAAAAAAGGATTTGGATTTGTCCTTCCCTTCCTCGGATCAGACTTCATTTCCCTCTATTTTCCAGTGTTGTATGACTTACGGACTAAGTGCTCTCAGTTAATATTCTTATTAATTTGGTATCTGGGATTACTCTTTGCCAAAAGCCAAATTCTAGCAGCACACACAGGATGAGAATTTCAGCGCTAAAAAATTTCAGCGCAATAAATCCTGTTTCCCAATTGACACAATGTAACTGTGCCCTTATTCCTATCACAGATCCTTTTGCCAGAGCCTATGATTGTCGTTCACATACTTTGGTACCTATATCGAATTAGTCCAAGCTTTTATTCAACCCATCTTAGCTCCCATTAACATGTGTGTAGATTTCTCAGATACGGTTTGCAACAAATTTCTCAGATACGGTTTGCAACAAATTTCTCAGTTAGGTTAAATTAGCCAGTTATAACATATCACAACGGATAAAATATAAATATAAGAAAATTGGCCTGTTATAACATATCACAGCGGATAAAATATAAATATAAGAAAATTGGCCAGTTATAACATATCACAACGGATAAAATATAAGAAAATTGGTCAGTTATAACATATCACAACGGATAAAATATAAGAAAATTGGTCAGTTATAACATATCACAACGGATAAAATATAAATGTAAGAAAATGGCGATTTTCACAGTTTAAGGCACATTCATCATTAGCCCATTTGATTGCCTTTACAACTGAAATGATGTCTTGCGTTAAGATGACGGACTCAGTTATTAGTACTGTCACTTCTGTTAAGATACGATTAGCAGCTGTCTTTTACTAAGGCGTTATTATCTCCTCTCTCTCTCTCTCTCTCTCTCTCTCTCTCTTTTTTTTTTTTTTTTTTTTTTTTTTTTTTTTTTACACAGGGTTTGACAAGGTTAAGGATCCCTAGCTTTATTGACAAGCTATATACAGGTTAAGGATTCCTATCTTTATTGGCAAGCTAAGAGCTGTTACCTACATCAGCTCATTTGAAAGCATTTTTATTGTTATGAGACATACAAGTAGGGAACAGGATGAAGTTGGAGCCATCTGTGGGCCAGCATTTTCATTTCATCAACTGACTTTATCTCGTTGACATCATTATGCTGTACGAATGTGTTCCATACTCGAGTCATCCTGGGTATGTATGATCTGAGATGGAGTGATGTTCTGGAGAAGGGTACAGCCAGAGTGAAGTTGCTGCTTTCTGCCCGTCTTGTGGCATAAAAGCTTGTTTCACGCTGTCCTGGAAGTGGATCCAAGTGTGGTACTTTGACAATATTGGCCTTGTACTTAACAGTAAGGCCACCCACATCCCTCCTATGTTGAAGGCTCTGCTGAAATGACAGATCTATCCAGGATGGGTCCAGGCGAGAGATGAGACGTCTTGCTCTATTCTGTACTCTGTCAAGCAGTCGCAGATGAGAGGGGGGGCAGGCAAACCAAGAAAGTGGAGCACACTCAAGGTGTGAGCGTACTTGTGCCTTGTACAGGATCTTGCAACCCCTACTGTCAAGCAGATGCGAGATACGGCGAAGTGCTGTAAGCTTCCTGGCTGCCTTGTTTGCAAGATTTACAACATGGTTCTTCATGGTTAGTTTGGAGTCAAATTTCACCCCAAGGATATCAACTTCTTCTCCAGGTGCCAACACCCTCCCATTCATCCTTACTACTGCACCAGCATTACCATCATGGTGCCTAGAGACGATCATCATTGCGTTTTCTCAGGTGCAAATGTTACCTGGTGGTCCCATCCTGTCGATTTAGAGGTGGAATGAGTTCATCAGGCAGATAACCTTGTCTGTCCTTGACCAGGGACCACCAGGTTTTGGAGCCTACCCTACCTGATGCTAGCTTTCTTTTAGTGTCCACCTCCCATTTAGCAATGGCCCACTTTTGAACGTCACCCATATGCCTACAGGCTTGCGTGTGCAAGTTCCTGTTATAGGTGGTAGGATGTCTCTTATACCTTCGCCATGCTTTGTACTTAGCAGTAGCAGCCTCTCTACAACGAAAGCCAAACCAAGGCTGATCTGTAGGCTTCGTCACATATTGACGGTGAGGAATGTGTTCTTGTTGTAGATTAAGGATGTGTCCAGTGAAGGCTTTCACTTGGTTGTCAACATCCCCTTGGAGAAGAGCATTCCAATCGGTGGTGGCGAGCTCAGAGCAAAGGGCTGGCCAATTACCTCTTTCCCATAGCCAGGTTGTGCGTGTGGACTCCTCACCTCGTTCTGTTGGGATCTTAAGTGTCGTAAAAACAGCCTTGTGGTCAGACGATCCAACGTAGCCGAGGGGTTGACAAGTGACTATGCCTTCTGCCAGATCACTCACTACTGGGTCAAGGGAGGAGCCAGAGATGTGAGTAGGGAAATCAACAAAGTTTCTCATGTCAAACACTGCAAGAAGATCATCAAAGTCCTTCTGTATAAGGTGCTTGTTGAGGTCACCAACAATTATAATATGTTGACAGTTGTGTTGTAGCAGAAGGGAGTCAATATTTTCCATTAGGAAGTTGATGGGGTCTGCATGTTGCCACTGAGGTCTGTACATTGCACATGCTAGTACAGAGGTACTAGTGTTTATACAGAGCTTGAAGAACATCATTTCAAGATGTGTAGGGGTGGCAACATCAATGTGCTGGGCATGAACACTTTTAGAGAAGCACACAGCAACACCTCCTCCTTGCCCTTGCCTGTCTCTTCTCATCCATGAGGTGTAGCCAGCAATTCTTGCAAAATTTTCTGGAGTCCAAAAATGTTTCAACAACAGCTATCATGTCGGGACGTCGAGTGTTCACAAAACTATGTATGAGCTCTCCAACATTAGTAATGAAACCTCTAATGTTGGCCGACAGGATGCTGATAGACTGGCTCCTCATGATGAAGTGGTCAGCTTGAGGTGGTGGGTGTGTAGGGAATGTAAGGTGCCTGCCCTTGAGAGAGGTAGGGTACTGAGGCAGCTGCAGGGATGTAGGTCTGTGGTCTTGTATAAGGCACAATACCACCTGCTGGGCTGGGATAGGAGTAGCTAAGTGGGTGACGTGTGAGAGTGTTCACCAATTCAGAGATCCTGCTGGTTTGTTCTGAGAACAGGTCTCTAAACAGGTGGCCCTGTCTGTCAAGTTCCTTTTTCTTCCGACACTGGTCCTCCTGATGTCCTTTCTTGTAGCAGTAATTACACCTGGTATCTCGCAGGCAGTTGTTGGCAGTGTGCCCCTTCCGGTGACAACGAGAGCACAGCCTAGGTGCCTGGGAGGGTGGACTAGGATTTGTTGCACCTCCTGTGTTTTGCAGATTTGTCCTCAGATTCTGCCGCTGGAACTGTGTTAGTGGAGGGTGAGACGGCTGTAGATGTCTTCCTCCTCCACGTCCTCTTCCACGTCCTCTGCCCCGTCCTCTACCAGTTCTGACAGATGTGTCCCTGCTGTTCGTACTTTGGCGCAGTAGGTGATCAGGTGCAGTGATAGTTCCCTGATCATTAACTGCACCAATCTCTGGTGGAGAAACTCCTGGCTCAGAACTTGCTGATGAAGCACTGCTACCAGATTCTGGAATAGTGTCGGCAGGTGTGCTGACAGGTGTAGGATCAGAGGTGGTATGTGCACTGTCAAGTGGACTGGCAGTGGCTGAAGCAGAGATGTCAGGTGTAGGAGAATTAACAGATCCAAGGCTTCCCTCGTTGCTGGGAAGAGGATTTGTTCCCTCTGTGGTGGTCAGAGGAATTGTGTTAGAATTCCCAAAGGTAGTGTTTTGAACTCTGTCAGTCTGTGGGATTTTAGCGATGACAGAATTCCACCAGTTATTTACCCCTGAGTTAAGCTCAGTGTGGGACTTCCAGTCTTTGTCAGTAGTGTCACCATCAGCTGAGCAGCTTACGTCACTTGATGTAGGCTTGCACTGGCCTTCTACAATAGCTTGTAGGTTATCTAATGATTTGAGGAGCTCATGAAGTGCTTCCCTGTGATGGATTATCTTAGCTGCAACTTTACAACACAGCCCAAGAGGGCAGTCTTGATCTTTGGACAGGAGTCCCTGAGGTAGGACTTCTGAACCTTCCTCCTGTAGCTCCAGGCTTGTATCCACATATACCACAGGATTATGGATATCCTTCAAATTTCTGAAATTTTCAACCTGGCTGCAACAAAATTCTTCTTCTGGAACGCAATGTGTGGCAGTAGTTGGAACAAGTAGGCTCCTTACATCTAAGAAGAATTTTGTCCCTTGTATACCCACAAACACTGCAGTAACTACTGGGACAATAGCCAGATAGCGTAGATATTCTTGCTATTTTGCGGTGTGAAGTCATCTCTCTCTCTTTCTCTTTCTCTCTCTCTCTCTCTCTCTCTCTCTCTCTCTCTCTCTCTCTCTCTCTCTCTCTCTCTCTCTCTCTCTCTCTCTCTCTCTCTCTCTCTCTCTCTCACTCAGATTAGGCTTTGATTAATACCTGTCTCAGGCTATTCTTTAATTACCATTTGTGTTTCTTAAGCTAGACCTTTATTAGTACGTGTCTCTTAGGCTAGGCTTTGATTATCACCTGTGTCTCTCACGATCATAGTATTTCTGACAGGCTTCTCCCCATCTAATATTTTTTTCTTTGAGAATAGCAAAAATCCTGTCACATTATTTGAATTTTTTTTTTTACAATTCAGTGTAGTGAATGGGGCTCCAATCCAGTCTGGTGGTAATAGGATTACCAGCCCTACGTGCTTAACCACTGGGTCAGAGGTAAGTAATTACTGGGAATGTCCGTCACAGCCAAATCTGCGACCCTATCCTCTTAGAGCTTATATTTGTACACAAGCTCTTCGGCATTCTTTAGTGCTTTTCGCATTTGTTAATCTCGATCTTTCTTATAGAACCTCGTTTATTTTCTTGGACATTTCACTTTTATGTATTTATTTAATCTCACATTTCTATCCTTTACTCTTGTTGCTTCATTTTCATTTTAGTTTCAAACTTTTTTTTTAAATAAGTCACTATTTTCACATTTTCCAGCGTAATATTCACTGTCATTTCCACTCAGTCATATCTTCCAGTCCATGTGTATGGCTGACGCGTCATAGCCTGTTATTCTTTTCAGTAATGAAAAAAAAGGGTGGACGGGGAGTTAATTAGGCTCTACTTGCCTAGTAGTTCGTGTTCGCTAGCTAATTAGGTAAAAAAGTAGTTAGACTTTTCAGGTGGGCGGCAGTTATGTTAAACGCCCTTGTCGTAATCGTTCAGAACTTTTGTGTGCGTCAGTTCGACCCCCTCCAACCCTCCCTTTCGTAATTACATTAGCGCACTGCAACTCGCCAGTTAAGTGTTCTTGATTGTTGTCTTACAGCTGAAGTTGAGACATCAATATGCTACCAACTTCTAATAAATATCACCCCCCTTCCCTAAAGGACCTCCGTTGTTGATGTCGGTGAGGGAGTGCTCTCAATCCGAGGAATTGGAGCTATCCGCTCTTGGGTCGAAACTGATTGATTTATATAACCCCAGACGCTGTATGACGCTTACTGCTTTACCACTTCCCCACAAATGAAATAATAAATAACGAACATTCTCCTACACAACGCTGCTGTAAATAATGAACATTCTCCCTTACTACGCTAGTGATAAAAATACTGAAATTTCAGGACTTTTTCAGTGGAAAATGTATCACATAAATTTTTCAAAGATACAATATTTTAAAAGCACACGAGTTTCTCGGTTTACGGTAAAAAGGTCACAGTGAAAGTGGCATAGGTAAAAATGTTGACGGTAAAAATGGCGTAGGTGGAAAGTAGGAAAAAATGGCGTACATTTTTTTTTGCATGTGGTTATGTACAAAATGGATAGATGCATTCTAGGATGGATAAAAGTTGGGCAATTATGGCTATTGATGTTAGGTTAAGCGTGCCATTTTCCCTAATTTTTTACGTTATGCCATTTTAGCATATCGAGTTATAATTAGTATACAATACCGACAAATTGAGGAGTAGGATACGAGCAACACTAGGAATCTTCATTGACGTAACGTTTCGCCTGCGTTGCAGGTTTCATCAGGCGATTACAGACATTAGCACTGGTGGAAGATGAAGTAGACGAGGTGTAGAGGTAGCTGATGTAATCAGTCCATCACCTTTGGAGCAAGATAATCAGTCTCTTAGCTGAATACAGAAGGAAGTAGCTAGAGGCTTATATATTGGAGAGCGAGGTGTAGCAGCTTGGAGATAATGTCACAGGTAAGCTGGACCAAGTGCCAAGAAACCATGGTGTTACAGTGTCAGACAAGTATCACGTTACAGATGGTATATAATACCAACAACTTGTCGGTATTAGTAGGAATTGTTGCTCAAAGCAAATTAAAAAAAAAACTGATATTAAACCATGATGTTAAATGTAAAATATGATGGAATTACTTCAAGTTAATTTTGAATAAATTTGGACCAGAGATGAGATGTGATGTGGGAGAAGTGAAGTGGGATGTGGAAAAGGTCACTAGGGTTATCCTACATTGACAACCCACACACGTCTAAATACAATAGGTACATATCTATATAAAAACATATCACAGTGAGAAAATAGCAAAAAAGAAACTACCTGAGCTCTTTCGTACCTTTCCACACACACATCTTCAAAGGAACTAATGCCTCCGATGACTTGCGCTTAAATTCACGAAAGTGCTCAGGTACCTCTGTTACTTTTCAATGTATTTTTTTTCAGCTGTGGTCACGCGTTTTATTGTTTATTCTTCAAACATACCAATATGCAAAATAGAATCTGGCAGCAACACAGATTTGAGGCAGAGGTGCAAAAAAAAGTAAAACTGGTAGCCGCAAGAGCTGAATATTGTTGTAAGTGGTGAGCAGTGCTTACTCTGGACACGTTGGTAAGATGGACAATTTGATGTTTCAATCTAGGAGGATGTGGAGCCAGGTATGTTACAGTCAGCAACATCAGACCTCCAGGCGCACCACTGAACTGTATGATAAGTTAGGCAAAAGCAGTTGCATACTGGGTAAAGATGGGAATATTAACCAGATCTGGAGAAGTGGTTTTATCTCTAGAAGCATCGACTTGTTCAAGTGAGCCTAGAAACAGGATAGCAGCGAGAAGGAATTATTTGGCTCACAGATCCACACTTACCTTAATAGAAAATGACACTAATTCATCAATAACAACTCTTGGGCAAAGGCAGATTGCAGTGTTTATTAGTTGTTAATGAAACGATTCCACTGTAATGTGTGCATGACCAGTTATTTTTTTTATCTTCAGGCAACGTGTGTGTGTGGGGGGTGGGGGTGAGAGCACTCATGCGAGTTGCCTGATGTGTGATCCGTACAGTAAGCTGTCTCTCGTCGTCAAACTTTATTAAATTGTATTCAGAGAAATCGTGTTAATAATAATTAAAATATATCTTAAATCCAATATTTACAGTTACTCCTGCACAATGTACAATTCAAAGAGATAAAATATATTCTGCTTCAAACATGATAAATCGAAATATAAATTCCGAGAACGGATTAGCTTCGTTACAAACACATACACACACACACACACACACATATATATATATATATATATATATATATATATATATATATATATATATATATATATATTATATATATATATATATATATATATATATATATATATATATATATATATATATATATATATATATATATAAAAATATATATATATATATATACACATATATATATATATATATATATATATATATATATATATATATATATATATATATATATATATATATATATATACATACATATATAAATATTCCCGCTGGTCGCTTCTGCCTGTGTCAGGCACTGTGGCATTGTGTATGTGTTCAGGTGGTCGCTGCTACCTGCGTGCCAGGCACCGTGGCACTGCGCTGTAGGAGCAGGTCCTCTGAGGAGCCTCACGCTGGCACTATCATTACCTACCCAACACTGCCAGGAGATTCATCTGCCACGCTGGTTGTCCCGCGGCGCCCACCACATCACTACTACATTGATCAGCCTACCTGTCTACCTACGTCACTAATCGCTCACCTCACTAGTTAGCAACTAGTTGCTTACCTAACTAACAGCGTGACTGACTGAGCAGATCGCTAGCTGGCACAGTTACCGTATACCACGTCAATAGTTGGTCAAGTCGCTAGTTAGCAATGTCATCGGTTGCTCACTTAGTAGCTAGTAACATCGGTAGTTGCTTACGTCACAAGCAATGTCAGTAATTACTTACGTCCTTAGCAGCGTCTCTGCCCAGAGTATTAATGGTAACTGAAATTACTAGGTAACCAAGTTACTAGCTGCTCATATCAATAAGTGATGAGGTGCGAGAGGTGCTACAACACTGTTATTGTTTAACATGACGGACAAAAGCTGTGAAACTAGGTATAAAAACACTCTTGCTGGAAGACCCAAACAGACCTTGTAGCATGCTGCTATTGTAAACCTGGAAATTACATAAGTTAATAATATTTTTATTTATGTGATGCGATAAGCAGTTGTTGGTCATTCAGCAAAACGAGTGGCCGGAGGCTTGATTCTCCGTCTTGTTAGCTCGAAACACTACGTAATTTTATTCGCATAAGAGAAAAATTTAGGTGCTTTATTGTTTTAATAGAAGGCTGATGGGTGATGAAGTGTCACGAGTTGGTAGTGGAAAAGTGATAAGTCGCAACTGGACCGAGTGTGTGGCAAATGTGACAGCAGAGAACAGTAGTGACTGTGGGTCCCTAAGAGCCAGCTCCCAGGGCTCCGTTCGGGACGAGTCTCTGGCCAACGTGGAGGTGACAGTGCTGGCTCTCCTGCTGGTGGTGATCCTGGTTTCAAACAGCCTGGTCCTGGGTGCCCTGGTCAGGTCCTCTCTCATGCGACCTATGTCCCGCACCTACTTCTTCATGACGCACATCTGTCTGGCGGATCTTATGGTGGGCATGTTCAATGTGCTCTCCCAGCTGGCCTGGGAAGTCACCTATTACTTTCGAGGCCCAAACTGGTTGTGCAAGAGTGTGAAGTTTATGCAGGTGATGCCCCTCTATCTGTCCCCACTGCTGCTAACCTGCCTGGCGGTGGACAGGTACAGAGCCATCTCCTGGCGGGCGGGAAGTGCCCTATGGTCCTCACCTTTTATGGTACGTGTAGTGTGGGTCGTTGCAGCTCTCCTAGCGCTTCCTCAAGCCTTCGTTTTCTCCAGAAAACAGCTACCGTCTGGGGAATACAACTGTTGGGCCGACTTTCACGAGACGTGGGGCGTTAAGGCTTATGTTGTGTACTACGTGTGTGCAGCATTCTTCGGTCCCATGCTAGTGACGGTGTACTGCTACACCTGTATCACCCTCAAAGTGTGGCGCTACTCCCGCTACAGGCGTGGCTACGTTCCCCTCCGTATATTAGTGGTCCGTAAAATATGTTGCTTGGATGATGAAACTCCGTCCGAACATTCTGACGGGTGGGGGCCCCCGTCCACCGTGTCTGCCGGCTCCTACAACACCATAAGAGTGGGTCGTGTGCCTCTGGTAGTTCACTGCAGCCCTAACGTGCCACAGCCCCTTTCCCTCGCTAAGATGAAGACTATTAAGCTGACATTCATCATCACTTTCTTCTTCATTGTGTGCCATGCGCCCTTCTCTGTGACGCAGCTTTATCACGCCTTCTCAACCTCTTCAGCAGGTCAGAGTTCTCACAGTCCAGCCACTGACCACAAACTTATCGATCTCATATAGGCAACAGTGCATACTATTGTACAGTACATATATTATAACTATTATTGACTTAATTGAGCAGTTCATAGTAAAATGATAAAATATCTATGGCATTGTCACCTGATTTAGGATTTAATACTTACACTGACATAGTTAATAAAATAGGATTAATATGAATCACTGTAGCCTAAATTAATGTATAAGGGCCCTAGTGAATAGTTACTGTAGTACTTAAGTTATTACTAGTATACCTTAGGAATGGTTAAGAAATACTTGGTGATAATTCCCACCTGTCTCCTACACCACTCAGTCCCACCTGTCTCCTACACCACTCAGTCCCACCTGTCTCCTACACCACTCATTGTCCCACCTGTCTCCTACACCACTCATTGTCCCACCTGTCTCCTACACCACTCAGTCCCACCTGTCTCCTACACCACTCAGTCCCACCTGTCTCCTACACCACTCATTGTCCCACCTGTCTCCTACACCACTCATTGTCCCACCTGTCTCCTACACCACTCATTGTCCCACCTGTCCTACACCACTCATTTTCCCACCTGTCTCCTACACCACTCATTGTCCCACCTGTCTCCTACACCACTCATTGTCCCACCTGTCTCCTACACCACACATTTTCCCACCTGTCTTCTACACCTGAAGACGTTTCGCCAACCAGTGGCTTTTATCAGTTCAATACAAAGGTTATTAAAAGTGTTAAAACCGAAGATAGGAGAAGACGAGGTATTCAGTCCCTGAGCCTAGATGAAGGTGTTCACTGGTAAACATCTTCATCTATATAGAGGAACTGATTACCTCGTCTTCTACTCTCTCCAGTTTTAACACCAATAACCTCTGTATAGAAGTGATAAAACCACTGGTTGGCGAAACGTCTTCAGAATTAAGATACCCAAGTGTTGTACATGTGTCTTTTTTAATCACCTTGTAGGTATTGTATACCCTTGCCGTAGCCATTCCACCCATTCATTATCCCACCTGTCTCCTCATTGACAGTCGAAACATTTCTTTCTAAACTTTAGTCTGAACACACATCCCATAACTTTTAAAAGCTTCCCACTTGTCGTTTTTGTTCTTGACAATAACACGCTTGACAATAACAGGTGAAAAAAATATCTTGATATTTTTAAGCTCTCTAGCTACATTATTACCATAATAGTCTGTGGCAGTGGCTCACAAGTTACCTGTATTACAGGGTCACGTTAGATGAGGAAATGTGTGATGAGAGCTGCACCTTGAAGCACAAGGTGAATTAATGTAGTAACTAGCATAGCCCAGATATTAATAACATTATCAATAATTATCCTTATAAACTGAAAGAAGGAATCAAAATCAGTGTACCCCTTTCAGTATACGTATATATGTATGTTTCTCACTGTATTGAGAGTTCACTTTAAACACTATTTTAGGGATTACTTTAACTTCTGTTTTAGGGTGGTGAATAGGTGACATGCAGCCTTAATAGCCTATTGAGTAGTCGATAGGCTTTAACCCCAACTAAATATTATTATTATTATAATCATGGGGAGCGCTAAACCCGTAGGATTATACAGCGCCTGGGGGGATGGAAGGTATTCAGGCTCAATTCAGGGAACCGGAGCATAGATCCAATTCCCTAGATCACGAGTCCCTCACCAGCGTCAAGGAACCTCCCTTAAGTGACCCCAACTAAGTAACCAACCAACCAACCAGAAATCACTCATTAGCAAAATACTCATAATATCCAATAACTACCTGATTAACGTAAGTGCAGTACAGTTTACCCTTTCACTTACATTTTATCATATTGATAGAATAATGATCTAAATCTCATTTGAAAACGAGTTATAATCAGAAAGATAACAGAGTATAATTGAATATTACAGTTTATTAGTATTAAGTCATATTTTATTTATTATTTTTTATTAACACATTGGCCGTTTCCCACCAAGGCAGGGTGGCCCGAAAAAGAAAAACTTCCATAGGTCATTCGCTGCCTGACCACGGTCGAGTGAGGTTGTGCGCTGCACCCCTCTGCTGTTCAGGCGAGCTACCTTGTATCAACATGGCGCTGAGTGTGAGGAGGCGCGTAAATACCATTGGTATTGAGCTGCTTCGTGGGGCGATTTCACCCTCTTCAGTGCAAGTCTTACTCCCAACAATCATTAGGGAGACCTATGGAATCCAGGACGATGAGGTGTATGGTGTAGCCCTGAATGGGGCTTATAGAATCTTCGTCAAACTGAATTCCACGTCCGTGTATGAGTCTTTGGTGACGAGGTTCCAAGACGTGAGTCTTGACGCTACTCCAGCTGTGAAGGTGCGTTTGATCGACGTATCTCGCCACTTTACGTGGGTTAAGATACGTAATGTCCCATTTGAGGCAGATGAGGCTGACATAAGGAGTGTTTTTGAGACATATGGAACCGTACATCTGGCACAAAAGGGCAAGTGGACAGCAGGTGCTTACATGGGACGTCCGGAGGGTACCTTTTCCCTGAAGATGACTCTGAGACATCCCATACCGTCTTACGTCGTGTTGGAGGACTTCAGGACGCAAGTTATGGTATCGTATGCCGGACAGAGACGTACGTGCAGAATATGTGGGGCGTACGACCATATGGCGGCAGAGTGCGTGAAGCTGAGGAGGGCGCCAGCGCAAACTGGTGAAGCACCAGTTACCAGCGTGATAGCTGTTGAGAGCCCAGTGCGCAAGCAAGGGCCTGGGCGCTTGTGGAGTGAAGAGGTGGAGGATTCCAAAGAGGAGAATGGCATGTGTGAGGTAAGCTGTGATGTAAAAGGATCTGTTACTACACAAAGGAAAAGTACAGAAGTGCAAGTGCAGGAGGAGGTGCAGGCTCTAGAGGAAGAGCTTCAGGAAGTGTTAAGGACATTGACACCGCCTGCAGTGGATGTTGTTCCTGAGCTGGTGAGAGACACGGCGGTGCCTGTAGAGGAATGTAAGGATAAAAAACATAGCAGGGTTGACGGGCCAACTAGTAAGAGAGAGTTGTCGCCGTGTGCTGTGGAACGGGGCGTGGTGGAGGTAGAGGTTCATCGTGAGGGAACCTCTGAAGATAACATGGATGTGGAGGGCATCACGAGGAAGAGAGCGGCGGCGTCAGACTCAGATGATGTCCTGACGCCGGCGCAGAGGTCTGGGAGGAAGGAAGAGCAATGTCGAAGCAGTCACGATAAGAGGCATCGCAAAAAAGGGGGAGGGGTTGATGGTGTGAAGCCTTGTGCTGGCTCTGGGGCAGGAGGCCCTGGGATGAATGAAGAGAGGAGGAAGGGTTGGAAACTATAAAGAGGCCTTAGGTGTATGACTGTGAACGTAAATGGACTGTGTAATAGTGTGAAGAAGGAATGGTTTCGAATGTTTCTGTATAAATATAGGGTGGATGTAGTGTTCCTGCAAGAACACAATTTCAAGGAGGGAAGAGTGCTCGAGGTGGAGGGGTTTCAGGTCATGACTCTGCCATCTGCACGTCTGAAAGGTGGTGTGGGTATATTGATCAGGGAGGCAAGCCCGTTTGTGTTGCTAAGAAGTGAGGGGGGGGGAGGGGGAAGAGTATTGCGCGTGGATGGGTGGTGGATGGGACAGCGGGTATCTTTTGTATGTGTGTATGCACCAGCGGAAAATGATGTGAGGGTAAAAAGGGATTTTGTATGTGAAGAACTAGTTTTCTTCTTACGTGGTTTACCTGCAGTGGCCGTCGTTGGTGGCGACTGGAACTGCGTTATTAGGAGGGCTGACGTGGAACCAAAAGGGGCGGGGCACGTGTCGGCGGCCTTGCGAGATCTTTTGAGGGATATTCAGTTGCGGGATGCGGTTGGAGGAGGGGCGTGGGAGGTAGAGCACACTTTTGTAAGACGGGGTTACGCTGCTAGGTTGGATAGGCTGTATATATCTCAAGGGGTTGGGTTGACATTTTTCCGTACAATAGAAGTAGCTTATTCGGATCATCGGGCGGTAGTAGCAGAGGTGGCGTGGGAGTCACTAGCAGGTATATCTAGGGGATATTGGAAATTAAATACAAGTGTGTTAGGTGATGAGGAGGGGATAGAGGGATTTGCAACGCTGTGGGAGGGGTTACGTGCAGAGATAAAAGGGGTAGAGGATGTGGTGATGTGGTGGGATGGTGTGGCTAAAGAACGGATTAAGCAATATTACGTAAAGGAAGGGAAACGTATCAATTCTTTAAAATATGGGCTTGCTAACTATTTGGAGGATAGATTACGGGGTTGTTATGCGAGGGGGGCGGTGGCGGGCACTTATCCAATGGATGAAATTATGGCAATTAAAGGGAGGCTGCGTGAGGTACAGGATGAGAGGTTCCAAGCGGTGAGGGTACAGGCGGGGGTGGAAGAGGTGTTATGGGGCGATAGACCTTCATCGTGCGTATTGCGTAGGCAGAAACAAAGACAGCAGGCAATGACTATTCCATGGTTGGAGGTTCATGAATCGATAGGAGGGTACAGGGAGGGGCAGGTCATACAAGCTACGGAAGGAATGGGGGCGTTTGCTGACAAGTGGTATGAGAAGTACTGGCAACGAGAAGGGGTAGAGGATGGGGTTTTAGAACAGGTGTGTGGGAGTGTGGTATGTCAGTTGCGTAACAGTGATAGGGAAGCACTGGGTGGGGAAATAACTGAGGGGGAAATATGGAGGGCTTTAAGTGGAATGCGAAAGGGCAAAGCACCGGGAATTGATGGACTCCCGGCAGAGTTTTATCAGCAGCATTGGGAATTATTGAGGCATTTTCTGGTTAGGTTATTAAATTGCATGAAGGAGAGAGGTGAGCTGGGTGAGAAGCAGGCAACGGCTGTCGTTGTATTGGTACCGAAGGGTAAGGGGCAGCATACGCTTCGGGATTATCGGGCGATCTCGTTGTTATGCGCAGATTATAAATTGTTTGCGAAGATTTTGGGAAATCGGGTCAAGTGTGTGGTAGGGCGGGTAGTATCAAAAACTCAGTTTGGTTTGCCAGGGAGGTCTATGGTGGAGGGGCATGGGTTACTTAGGGATTTCGTGGAGGCAAAAGGGGGGGGGAGGGAGGGAGGTTTGGTGGCGCTCGATTGGCAAGGGGCATACGATAGAGTGGATCGGAAAGCATTGACAGCCATCCTCAGGGGTCAGGGGTTTGGGGAAGAAATAGTGGGCTGGGTTGAGGCGTTGTATGGAGGTGCAATGGCGAGGGTACAGATTAATGGTCGATTGGGTGGGAAGATTGTAATGGGTAGGGGACTCAGGCAGGGGTGTCCTATGTCACAATTATTGTTTGCGTGCGTACAGGACCCCTTTTATAGATTGATGGAGCAGCGTATGTGTCACGTAGAGGGACCAGGGTGTGAGGTTGCGAGGGTTTGGCCAGTTTTAATTGGGTATGTGGATGATACAACTGTTCTGATCAGGGAGGGGATGTCAATGGACACATTAGACGGGGTAGTACAAATGTTCGCAGGGGCAACTGGTATGAGGGTAAATTCAGATAAATCGATGGTCATGGGGTTAGGAGCTTGGGCGGGTAGGGTTGATTGGGGTAGTGCAGTTGTGAGGAGGCAGGTGCATTCGTTAAAAATCTGCGGTCTTATTTATGCAGACGATCTACCTGTGGCACGCATGGAAAACTCGCTTAGGATGGTAGAAAGGATTCAGGGACGCTTGGGTGCATTGCGACCTTATCATTTGACCCTTGTGCAGCGTGCCATTGTTGTTAATATCTTACTGTATAGCAAAGTATGGCACGTGGCAGCCGTGTTCCCATTAACTGGGCCAGCAATAACGAACATACTTAGGAAGGTTTTTAAATTCTTGTGGGGTTCGAGCTGTGATTGGATTAAGAGGGATGTGGTAATGTTACCTGTAAGTAAGGGGGGGCTGGGATTGCTGGACTTAAAGCGGAGGGTCAAATGTGTCTTCATTAAAAGGGAGGTGATGAGGGAAAGTGTGGGTGGGGGGGGTTTGGCCAGGATCCATAACAGATTGCAACGGATGTATACAGGAGTTGAGTTGCATGAGTGTGAAACTGTGTTGAGGGCTCTGGCGTGGGATCGAGAGCCAGCAAAGGTTAAAATAGGTAGGTTGTGTAGATTGTTAGCCGGGAGGGTTGTAGCGCCTGTAGAGGGAATTTTCCCCATGTATGCATGGGGAAGTATATGGAATAGGTTGAGTAGGATGAGGTTGCAACCTCGTGTTCGGGATGTAATGTATCGTTTTCTGCATGGCATTTTACCGTCGGGTGTGGTTCTACGGGATAGACGAGTCGTTGACGGGGGGGAGTGTGGGATATGTGGTGGGGAGGAGTCGGCTTTTCATGTAGTATATTTTTGTGATGGACTGAGGAGTGTCAAGGGGTGGTTAAATAGGGTGATAAATAGGATAGGAGGTAAAGGAATTTCTGTATTGAGAGCATTAAGTCTCGACGTGGGGGGTTGGGAGGAAAGTGTAATCAGAGCTGTGGGGTACATTATGGCAGATTATATATATATAGTGTGGGGATTGCGGGGCAAACAGGTTACTGAGGTGAAGAGGAGGGTGTTAGCGTTAACGTTCTATAAAACGGTATGTAGAAATAAGGAAATTTATGGGAGGAGGTGGGTGAAGGATTTTTCAGAGGGATATAGGCAACTTACGTTACAGGTTTTATTAGACTTGTAATAGACGAGGGAGGGGAGGGTATGATTGGAAAGTGTTGCTGGGGTAGGGAAGTCAGGGGTGAAAACAGGGTTGCCTCCCTGGTAAGGGATAACAAAAGTTTTGCGAGAGTGTTGGATGAGTGATGCATGAGTGAATAATATGTGGACCACGGGTGCCTGCACCTGTGGAGCTGGCCAGTTTTTGTGTGACTGGACTTTATACTTATTATACATATTGTGTGTGGTAATATTGATTTACGGTAATGACATTGTAATTTGGAGATTTGCTATAATAATTGCATGTATTTGCTCCAACTTGTTTTTCTAGGTGCCTTGCACTGCATAGTGTTGATGCTGTGATCATGCACGGTGTCCAGAGATATGATGTGATATGTTTGTATTAATGTCTGTGCATTATTGTTCGTCACTGGTGTTCTGCAATTCAGTTTTGTTTTGAGAGTAAAGAGGTTAATGCACGTCAGATAGTGTAATAAAGTTGGGCAACAGTGGTGTTATAGGTTTTTGTGGTTAGGTGCGTGCTAGGCACAGTCTTTATGTGTTACTTATGTCATGGTTATATTTTATGTTGTATTGTACTGTTGTCAATAGTACTATGTAATGTCCATATAAGCTGTATAGAGCTTGAATGTCATAGTTGAAGCTGTGTTATTGTTTTAACACTGGAATTGCATGTTTAAATGTGTAAAGGCTTACATGTGTTGGATTTTGAGACTAAGTTTATTCTTATGGTTTTGTAGTAAGTTTGTATGTCTTTGTGACTTTTCTATATCACCATTGTTATGTAATACATATTGTTATGTAACTGAACCATTAGGACAATTACATAAATTAATGTTGGATCATTGCTGTGTGACTTTAGATTAGGCAACATTCATTGTTTATAGTATGTTAGGTTGTAAATAGTGGGGTGGTTGGATAACCACGGAGGGGGGGGGGGGTAATATGTCTGTATAATATGTTCAGTGCAATGCATTGTATGGTCTGTAGTCGATTATTAAGTACCATTTCGAGGGATGTGTATATAAAAGTGTTGTTCATATCATGTAATTCTGTTGGGTAGCTCCAACAGGTTTGGGTTAAGTGATAGGATGAGGGAGCAGGGAGGGGGGGGTGTACCCACACGGAGTTGTAAGTGTGGTGTGTAATATTAGCTGTAGGGAGGATTGTGTTAATTATCGACTTAAATGAGTTTTACATATTATATTTTGTAATGTCATGGTTTAAATAAAATATAAAAAAAAAAAAAAAAAAATTAGCAAAATACTCATAATATCCAATAACTACCTGATTAACGTAAGTGCAGTACAGTTTACCCTTTCACTTACATTTTATCATATTGATAGAATAATGATCTAAATCTCATTTGAAAACGAGTTATAATCAGAAAGATAACAGAGTATAATTGAATATTACAGTTTATTAGTATTAAGTCATATTTTATTTATTATTTTTTATTAACACATTGGCCGTTTCCCACCAAGGCAGGGTGGCCCGAAAAAGAAAAACTTCCATCATCATTCACCCCATCACTATCTTGCCAGATGCATGCTCCATCATCATTCACTCCATCACTGTCTTGTCAGAGGCATGCTCCATCATCATTCACTCCATCACTGTCTTGTCAGAGGCATGCTCCATCATCATTCACTCCATCACTGTCTTGCCAGAGGCATACATTACAGTTATAAAATTGCAACATTAACACCCCTTCTTTAGAGTACTGGCACTGTACTTCCCATCTCCAGGAATCAAGTCCGGCCTGCCGGTTTCCCTGAATCCCTTACACACCAACAGCACGTCAAGTCCTAAAAACTATTTGTCTCCATTTGCTCCTCTCTTACGCGGTCAGGCACGCTTGATGGAAGTCCAAGTTCCTCGCACACGAAAACATCCTTTACCCCCTCCCTCCAACTCTTCCTAGGCCGACCCCTACCCTGCCTTCCCTCCACTACAGATTTATACACTCTCGAAGTCATTCTATTTTGTTTCATCCTCTCTACATGTCCAAACCATCTCAATAACCCCTCTTCAGCCCTCTGGATAATAGTTTTGGTAATCCCGCACCTCCTCCTAATCTTCAAAGTGTGGATTCTCTGCATTATATTCACACATTGCCGTCAGATGTGACATCTCCACTCCCTTCAGCCTTTTCCAAGTTGGAACATTCACCACCCATGCCTCACACCCATACAAGAACGTTGATATAACTATACTCTCATACATTTCCCTCTTTGCTTTCATGGATAGAGTTCTTTGTCTCCAAAGACTCCTCAGTGCACCACTCACCTTTTCCCTCTCGTCAGTTCTATGATTCATCTCATTTTTCATAGACTCATCTGCTGACACGTCCACTCCCAAATATCTGAATACATTCACCTCCTCCATGCTCTCTCCCTCCAATTTGATATCCAATCTTCCGTTACCTAATTTTTTTTTATCCTCATCACCTTACTCTTTCCTATATTCACTTTTAATTTCCTTCTTTTACATACCCTACCAAACTCATCACCTAACCTCTTAAACTTCTCTTCAGAATCTTCCAAAAGCACAGTATCATCAGCAAAGAGCAACTGTGACAACTCTCACTATGTGTTAGATTCTTTATCGTGTAACCCCACACCTCGTGCCAATACCCGAGCATTCACTTCTCTTACAACTCCATCTATAATTATATTGGACAACCATGGTGATATCACACATCCCTGTCTGAGGCCTACTTTTACTGCGAAATAATCTCCCTCTCGCCTACATACTCTAACCAGAGCCTCACTATCCTCGTAAAGACTCTTCACTGCTTTCAGTAACCTACCGCGTATTCCATACATTTGCAACATCTGCCACATTACCCCCTTATCCACCTTATCATACGCCTTTTCCAAATCCATAAATGCCACAAAAACCTCTTTACCCTTATTTAAATACTGTTTACCTATATGTTTCAATGCAAACACTTGGTCTACACACCCCCTACCCTTAATAAAGCCTTCTTGTTCATCCGCTATCCTGCTCTCCGTCTTACTGTTAATTTTTTCAATAATAACTCTACCATACACTTTATCAGGTATACTCAACAGACTTATTCCCCTATAATTTTTACACTCTCTTTTTCCCCTTTGCCTTTATACAAAGGAACTATGCATACTCTCTGCCAGTCCCTAGGTACCTTATCCTCTTCCATACATTTATTAAATAAAAATACTAACCACTCCAAAACTATATACCCTCCTGCTTTTAACATTTTTATCTTTATTCCATCAATTCCAGCTGCTTTACCCCCTTTCGTTCTACCCACTGGCCCACGAATTTCCCCCACACCCACAACTGATTCTTCCTCACTCCTATAAGATGTTATTCTTCCTTGCCCTATACACGAAATCACAGCTTCTCTATCTTCATCAACATTTAATAATTCCTCAAAATATTCTCTCCATCTTCCTGATATCTCGAACTCTCCGTTTAATAACTCTCCTCTCCTGTTTTAGACTAACAAATTCACTCATTCCCTAGGCTTTCTCAACTTATTAATCTCACTCCAAAACTTTTATTCTCAACAAAATTTGTTGATAACATCTCGCCCACTCTCATTTGCTCTCTCTTTACATTGCTTCACCACTCTCTTAACCTCTCTTTTTCTCTAAATATACTCCTTCCTCCTTGCATCACTTCTACTTTGTAAGAACCTCTCATATGCTAACTTTTTAAGTCATATGTTAATTAATATTAGGAAGAGATAAGAAGCACAACACCGAAAACTTATTATTCTTCATGTGATATTTGAGACCGCTGTTTAGTAGAGATCATTAACATCAGTGTTTATCATAGTCTTCAAATTTTGCGCAAATATTCATCAGTAAGTTTTCACCAAAGCTGACCCCTCAAGGGAAGTTCCTTGACACTGGTGAGGGGCTCTTGATCTAGGGAACTGGATCTGTGCTCCGGTTCTCTGAATTGAGCCTGAATACCTTCCATCCCCACCAACATGCGCTATATAATCCCACGGGTTTAGCGCTCCCCCTTGATTATAATAAAAATATTTCACGAAGGCTGAAAGAAAAAGTTTGTTTACTTCCATTTTTTTCATTTTCATCTTTATCCCTTTGATTGCTAAACCATATGGATCATACGGCACATGTGAAATGTG
The DNA here is from genome assembly GCF_038502225.1 of Cherax quadricarinatus. Lineage (NCBI taxonomy): Eukaryota > Metazoa > Arthropoda > Malacostraca > Decapoda > Parastacidae > Cherax > Cherax quadricarinatus. The sequence goes on along the minus strand of NC_091337.1, from coordinate 6,996,880 downwards.
ATTTAATCACATTTAATCTCATATAGGTATATTTTGTCCAAACAGACAGTATATGTACTATGTTTAAGCAAGACCCAAATGTATATACCGTGTTTAAACAAGACCGAAAGTATACAACGAGAAATTGCGATCCCTCTGGCGTGTTTTAAAGGCGACGTTTAATCATGAGGCCATGATTATATATACCATGTTTCAGCAAGACCCAGGTATATACACCATGTTTCAGCAAGACCCAGGTATATACACCATGTTTCAGCAAGACCCAGGTATATACACCATGTTTCAGCAAGACCAAAAAGGTGGCAGTGTTATGTTTGAATTTTTGATGATCTGTCCTGGAATTGCCCCGTGATGGCCTGTGATCTTGATTAACTCTTACTGTAGTGTTGTGTGATCTTAATTAACTGGTTGTTACTGTAGTGTTGTGTTGTGTGATCTTGATTAACTGTAGTTGTTATTGTTATGATGGCCTGTGTGATCTTAATTAACTCTGGTTGTTACTGTTATGTTAGGTTATTTTAATTAACTCTAGTTGTTTCTATTATATTGATTTGTGTGATCTTAACTCTGGTGTTACTGTTATGGTGGATTATGTACTCTTAATTAACTCTGATATTACTGTTATTTGAGTTAAGTGATCTTAAACTTAATTATCTTTTTTGTTATGCCGTCCATGATTACGTACATGACCTTGATGTGCGTTGTAAACTCGTCAGCCCACCTGTACACGATTTGGTTACTGTTAACGGCCAGCAAACCTTCCAGAATTGTATTAATTGCTTGGAAAACCTCGAAGCATGGCCAGAGGCCACCTTTCTTTGTTGACTGTTTGATCAGCCAAGCTCTTAATGTTGGCGATCAGCAGATACAAAAACACTGTATAGTTCAAAATATTCAGTAGTAAAAAAATCCTTGATTATGCAGTTTAATAATACCATTTATGTCCAATAAAAAAGTAAAACAACAATATTAAATAATACATGTGAAATTATCTTACAACTTACGTATTTCATAGTACCGAATGTTCAGTGAAATACAGTAATTTTTGTTTTTTCATTTCATGATTTTAGAAAACCGAAAGTTTTTCTTTAAAAATTTAGTAATTTATTCAGGAGAAAGGGTTACTAGCCCCTTGCACCCGGCATTTTAATTGCCTCTTACAACACGCATGGCTAACGGAGGAAGAATTCTTTTTCACTTCCTCATAGAACACACACACACACACACACACTGGTATTTGTGAACGACATGACGGAAGGAATAAACTCCGAGGTGTCACTGTTTGCAGATGACGTGAAGTTGATGAGAAGAGTTCAGTCGATCGAAGACCAGGCAGAAACACAAAGGGATCTGGACAGGCTGCAGACCTGGTCCAGCAACTGGCTCCTGGAGTTCAATCCCACCAAGTGCATAGTCATGAGGATTGGGGAAGGGCAAAGAAGACCGCAGATGGAGTACAGTCTAGGGGTCAGAGACTACAAATATCACTCAAGGAAAAAGATCTTGGGGTGAGTATAACACCAGGCACATCTCCTGAAGTGCACATCAACCAAATAACTGCTGCAGCATATGGGCGCCTGGCAAACCTCAGAACAGCATTCCGACATCTTAATAAGGAATCGTTCAGGACCCTGTACACCGTGTACGTTAGGCCCATATTGGAGTATGCGGCACCAGTTTGGAACCCACACCTAGCCAAGCATGTAAAGAAACTAGAGAAAGTGCAAAGGTTTGCAACAAGACTAGTCCCAGAGCTAAGAGGTATGTCCTACGAGGAGAGGTTAAGGGAAATCAACCTGACGACACTGGAGGACAGGAGAGATAGGGGGGACATGATAACGACATACAAAATACTGAGAGGAATTGACAAGGTGGACAAAGACAGGATGTTCCAGAGACTGGACACAGCAACACGGGGACACAGTTGGAAGCTGAAGACACAGATGAATCAAAGGGATGTTAGGAAGTATTTCTTCAGCTACAGAGTAGTCAGGAAGTGGAATAGTTTGGGAAGCGATGTAGTGGAGGCAGGATCCATACATAGCTTTAAGCAGAGGTACGATAAAGCTCATGGTTCAGGGAGAGTGACCTAGTAGCGACTAGTGAAGAGGCGGGGCCAGGAGCTTGGACTCGACCCCTGCAACCTCAACTAGGTGAGTACAACTAGGTGAGTACACACACACACACACACACACGTGCCGAATAGGTAAAACTGGTCACTTAGCAAGAACTCATTTAAAATTAAGTCCTTTCTAAAATTTTCTCTTATACATTTAAATTTTAAAGATATATTTTTTCATTAATGTTAATATCAAAATTAATGATTTTGTACCAAAAGAACCTTAGGAAACTTACCTAACCTCATTATAACAAGCGTAATTTAATTTAGCCTAATCCAACTAAGTATATTTATACAAGTTTATAATAATTTAATAATAATCAAACACAATGAAATATATTTTTTTTCGTTAGGTTCAGAATTATTTCTGCGAAATTACTGCATACACAAATTTTCACTTGCCCTATTCGACAAGAAGAGCGTTGCTGTTTAAGCGAAAATCGCAAGTTTTACTTATTCGGCACGATATATATATATATATATATATATATATATATATATATATATATATATAATATATATATATATATATATATATATATATATATATATATATATATATATATATAAATATTATGTGTGTCATCAGGAATATTCAGGATATTTAGTGATAAGAAATGTATTCTGGCAGTATTCAGATTTTATAATAAGAAATATTCAGGAAAATTTCTGTAAGCTATCTTATCTTTTAATAGAGACTTTTCTTTATATTATCTGGAATTTTTTTCTGAGATACAGTAAAGTGGCAATGAGGCACATTTAATTCTTATATTAATGCTATGTTGTACGTAAAACCTCAGAGTTTTGATATATTAGCCACTCAGGTAACGATTTCATAAAAGCACTAAAGTAGGTGATAATGACCAGATGCGATTTTGGGCTGATTATCATTTGTTTATATTATTCTGCAACTTGATTTATGTAAACATTGGATGCTCATTTCCCTACCCCAGATGGGGTGTGAGTGGGTGTGAGTGTTGTTGACTAGCACCTGGCCCTCTCTTTCTCTCCTATGGGACGGACCGGCGTCGGACATGCTACTTTACCTCTGAGGGACTTTTCTCTCTGACTTTTTTGAACTTTACAAAGGTAATTTATACATATATTGCTCTATATGATAATTTGTGTAACTGTATTTATGCGCATATGTACCTAAATAAACTTCCTTTCAATATCTTGCAAGTCTTAAAATATTGCATGGCTCCTGACGAAGCACGAAAGTGTGAAAGGCCTTGCGCTAACGTTTTTCATTCCTCCGTGACTGTGTATGTGTGTGTGAGTGTGTGTACTCACCTATTTGTGGTTGCAGGTATCAAGTTGCAGCTCCTGTGTGTGTGTGTAGTAGTAGTAGTGGTTACTAGTTATCAAAGGCACTTATTGTTAGACACTTGGTCTGTTTCGTGTGTGTGTGTGTGTGTGTGTGTGAGGGAGGCGAGTATGTACTCTCCTATATATGTACTCACCAATATATAGTTGCAGGGGTCGAGTCGCAGCTCCTGGCCCATCCTCTTCGCTGGTCGCTGCTAGGTCACTTGCAGCTCCTAGAGCCTTATCATACCTCTTCTTATAGCTGTGTATGGAACTTTCCTCCACTACTTCACTCCTCAGATTATTTCACTTCCTGACAACTCTAAGGCTAAAGAAATACTTCCTAACATCCCTGTGACTCATCTGTGTTTTCAAGTTCCAGTTGTGTTCCCTTGTGTTCCCATCTCTGAAACATTCGAGCCCTGTCCACCTTGTCAATTCCTCTCAGTACTTTATACGTCGTTATCATGTCCCCTCTATCCCTCTTATATAACCTCTAGTGTCGTTAGGTTGAGTTCCCTTAACTTCTCCTCATAAGACATACCGGGACTAGTCTTGTTGCAAACTTTTGCATTTTCTTCAATTTCTTGAAGTGTTTTACTCGGTGTAGGTTCCATACGGGTGCTGCATACTCCAGTATGGGCCTGACGTTCACGGTGTACAGTATCGTGAATGACTCATTGTGTGTGTGTGTGTGTGTGTGTGTGTGTGTGTGTGTACCCTGACTTTGCTAGCTGTAGTTAATGCATTACCACGTGTGTGTGTGTGTGTGTGTGTGTGTGGGTGTGGGTGTGGGTGTGGGTGTGCGTGCTTGTGTGTATTCATATATTTGTATGCTCGTGTGCATATGTCTGTGCGTGCGCCCTCGTGTGTGTATGTGTGTGCGCGCGCGCTCGTGAGTGTATGACCCACTTAATATTTGTATTTATAACTCATTGCAATTGTGACCAGGTGTGGACGTATCGGTGGCTCATTACTTTGTAATTGTTCATGACTGTAACCATGTATAGGAGTGAGGCTGATTCATTACCTTTGTAACTTGCCATGATTGTGACCAGATCTACCTGGAGTTCATTACCTTTGTAACTAGTTCAGCTATCATAACTTTAGGGTCCAGTCCCTGGACCCATTATGTACTTTGTAATCTTTTGACTACCGCCCACAGGATGGGTATGGGGTGCATAATAAAGATATTAAACTAAGCTAACGTGTGTGTCACATGATACGGTGTGAAGAAGAATCACAATAGATTTGCTCGCTTCACGTGGGACAACTTGAGGATTCTGAAAAAAATATACTCTGCAACCCTTTAAAAATGAGAAGTGTGCAGTGTTGGGCGGTGTTTGAAGAAGTGCGTGGGGGGGGGGGGAAGGGTTGTAAGGGCTGGTGATGGAAAGTGGTGGTTGAGGGAAAGGAGCGTTGGAATGGTTGTAAGGGATGGTGATGGTTGCTGAGTAATCTTTATTCTATTTTTGTTACACGAGTTGACAGTGTGCGGTTACCTTATATCAGACACCTGAATACTTCCAGCATCTCCATAGAGAGGTGGATGTCTCTACCACATTCACTTAGCAGTGGGAAGAAGACACAATAAAATACATGACTACAACCATGACAAAATTTTCACTGAAAAATAGTGAAAAACAGAAATAGCTAAGCGCTTTCATGAACAGTACGTACTTACATACTCATCCTCTGAACATATGTGTGTATATGTTTATGAAAGCGTTCATCTATTTGTGTTTCACCATAGTAATTTTTCCCTAGAAGCGACCCACAATAGTCTGCTAACACACAGGTACTTATTTTAACTATTATTTGGTCAAGGGGTAAGGATACCTTGCTCATAGGTTTCACCTGCCCTGGGTTCGAACTTGGGATCTACTAGTTGTGAGCTGAACAGTCTAATATATGAGATAGCCGGTGCCATAGAGAATTTTCTTGGTAGTGAGTAGTGTGAATATTGATGCTTCAGGGCATATGGTAATTGTAGGAGAGTATTTGGGGTAGGGAGAGTTATGGATAGTATTGTGAGTGAGACGGTCTTGTTAGTGGGTGATGGTGGGGAGGATGGTAAAGGGAGGGGGTTAGCCAGGTGCTGACGAGTTTTTATATCAATATTAGATAGACTGTGTGACTGCCTTTCACCTGGACTAACATTCTTATAGCAGGTTTGAGGTTCTTGTACATTTGCATTTGCAACTTTTTTGCCCAGGGCTCGACAAGATAGTCGGCTAACACCCAGGTGAACAGGGGCAAGAGGTGCAGGGAAACTTTAATATTCATGTGAACAGGGACAACGGGTGCTGACAGATTTTTAACACCCAGGTGAACAGGGGCAACAGCTACAGGAAGAGTGCTCACGTTTTTTATTCTTAAACAAACTTAGGTACAGTCGCAATGTGCTGCTGCCGTGTTCGGTGAGAGTTGCAAGATGGGAATTAAAGCTAACTATTTGTGATTTGTTTCCCCAAAATATGAAGACGCTAATTTTTATAATATTTACGTTAATAACATTTATATTACTACTCTTCCATTTGTGTATAATGATACACCTAGTTGGATGAACCTTATTAGATCCGCATGGTACAGGGAATTATGCACCGACCTGCTAGTTTCAGGACTTCCTTGCCATGGGTTCGTTCCCACTACGGTCAGTAAACTTATATTGAGGTTTTTCATGTGAGGTTACACTTGCCGGACATATTGGACGTGAAGCTGCAATAACATCCACGTTCACATATCGCACATATATTTGAGATTTCTCTCATCTTTTTAAGTGTAATAATCCTAGCTGCTACGATGGTTACTGTTTGTTGTGTTGTTGTTGAATGTAATATCCCTAGCCTCTACGATAATTACTGTTTGTTGTGTTGTTGAGTGTAGTCATCCTAGTCTACGATAGTCACTGCTTGTTTTGTTGCCTCTACGATGGTTATTGTTTTTCACCTCGTGAATAGAGTAAGAACATTTGGATACACAGAAGTCATAGGAACTAGGCCTCAAAACGGTTAACAGAAGTCTGTCTAGATATATATCTTCAATTTACAATTCATCTATTTTAATCAATTTTTTTTTTATATTTTATTTAGAACAATACAATACAAGAGATAGATAAAGACAAAAACAGGTCTTACACAGAATAAATCATTAACAACCACACAAACATGAACTTGAGATAACACAAATATCCCTCCTCACCCATACATGAAAACCCCTACACCTATGATAACCAATAAACGACTAATTCCAATTGCATTGTTATATGATTAACAAAACACACCATAATATGCATATATTGTCCCGTTGTAAATTATAAAGTAGGACACCTTATACGTTAAATACAATTAACGTAATGTATTGAGAATAAGGTAAAAACAATATGTTCATCAAACACAGAATATATTAATAAACAAGGATCCAACACACTGACACCTCTACAAGCATCTAAAAACATGCATATGAGTAACATACATAGAACAATGTCCTACTGCAAAATCAAACACATATATTGAGTATACTCGTCACAAACCATGAATACACATCATACGCCCAAGTTCATACACATTCACCCGCTACATACCAGGAGGCGACCCCGTTTCCACCCCTGACAGCCCATCAACATAACACATTGTACCATCCCTACCCTGCCCCACCCACCTAATTTACAAATTTAATAAAACCTCTAATGTAAGGTCTCTATATCCCTCAGAGAAATCCCGCTCCCACCTCCTCCTCCCATAAAGATCTCTATTATGGCACAACGTTTTATAAAACGTAACAGCCAATACCCTCCTCTTCACCTCACTTACCCCTTTCCCCCTCATTCCCCACATAATGTAGACATAATCTACCATAATGTACCCCACAGCCCTAATAATACTTTCATCCATACCCCCCACATCAAGACTCAATGCCCGCAGAACAGAGAAGTATTGACCACTTATCTTATGCAACACCCTGCTCAACCAACCCCTGACGCTCCCCAACCCCTCACAAAAATACACTACATGGAATGCAGAATCCTCCCCGCCACATATTCCACATACCCCCCCCCCCCCTCAACCACCCGTCTTGCTCGTAAGACCACTCCCGATGGTAAAATCCCATGCAAAAACCGATACATCACCTCACGTCCACGGGGTTGTAACCTTAACCTACCAAACCTTCTCCATATACATCCCCAGTCATACATGGGGAAAATCCCCTCCACCGGAGCCACAACCCTTTCCGCCGACATCCTACACAGCCTACTTATTTTTACCTTACCCAGATCCCTAACCATCACCACTGCCCTCAAAATAGTTTCACACTCCCTCAACTCCGTCCCAGAAAACATGCGTTTCAATTTATTGTGTACCTTAACCAACCCCCCCCCCACTCACACCCTCCCTCATCACCTCCCTTTTAATGAAGATACATTTGACCCTCCTCTTTAAGTTCATTAAACCCAACCCCCCCCTGACGCACAGGTAACATTACTACATCCCTTCTAAGCCAATCACAACCTGAACCCCACAAAAATTTAAAAACCCCTCTAAGTATAGTTGCAATTGCCGTCCCCGTTAAAGGGAACACGGCAGCCACATGCCAAACCTTGCTATACAATAAAACGTTAATTACAATGGCACGCTGCACAAGGGTCAAATGATAAGGCCGCAATGCTCCCAATCGACCCAGTATCCTTTCTACCAACCTGACCGAATTATTAACACGTGCAACCTCAAGATCATCTGCATAGATTAGACCACAAATTTTTAATGACATCACCCGCTTCTTTACGACTGCACTACCCCACTCGACCCTCTCCCCCCAAGTTCCTAACCCCATAACCATGGACTTCTCCGAATTTACCCTCATACCAGTTGCACATGCAAACGTGTCGACCACTCCATCTAAGGCGTTTATGGACATCCCCTCTCTAACCAATACAGTGGTATCATCTACATACCCTATGAGAACAGGCCAAACGCCCCCAGTACCCCCCCCCCAACCCCTTCACTAACGCCCATATGGCGCTCCACCATTCTATAAAAGGGGTCCTGTATGCATGCAAATAAAAGCTGTGACATAGGACACCCCTGTCTAAGACCTCTGCCCATTACAATCCTCCCCCCTAATCTTCCATTAATCTGTACTCTCACCATTGCCCCTCTATATAACGCCTCTACCCATCCCACTATTTCTTCCCCATAGCCCTGTTTCCTAAGGATAGCTCTCAACGCCTCTCGCTCCACCCTATCATAAGCTCCTTGCCAGTCTAGTGCAACCAAACCCCCCCCCTTCCCCCCCCTTTTTCTTCCACGAAATCCCTTAAAAGACCATGTCCCACCCCCATAGACCTACCTGGCAACCCAAACTGGGTTTCCGATACAACCCTCCCTACAACACACTTGAGCCTATTTCCTAAAATTTTTGCAAATAACTTATAATCCGCGCATAACAACGATATTGTTCTATAGTCCCTGAGCGAACGCTGTTCCTTACCCTTCGGTACCAAAACAACTACAGCTGTTGCCTGTCTTTCACCCAACCTTCCCCTTACCTTCATCAAGTTCAGTAACCTCACCAAAAAACCTTTTATTAACTCCCAATGCTGTTGATAAAACTCCGCCGGCAGTCCATCGATTCCCGGTGCTTTGCCCTTTCGCATGGCACTCAAAGCTCTCCATATTTCCCCCTCAGTTATGTCCCCCCCCAAAGCTTCCCTATCACTGTGTCCTAACCTACATGGCACACTTCCACACACCCTCTCTAAATCCCCTAATCCTACCCCTTCCTCCCGCCAATACTTTTCGTACCACGTATCCGCAAACAACCCCATCCCATCCGTAGTGTGGATAACCTGACCCGCCCTATACCCTCCCACCGACTCAAGAACCTCAAAACATGGAATAGCTGTTGCCTGCTGACGTTGTTTTTGTCTGCGCAACACACACGAAGACGGCCTATCTCCCCATAACACCTCCTCCACCCCCGCCATTACTCTCACCGCTTGGAACCGCTCGTCCTGAATTTCCCGCAACCGCTCTTTAAGTATCATAATGTTGTCCATCGGATAGACACCCTCTACTGTCCCTTTTACATAACAACCCCGTAACCTGTCCTCCAAATAATTAATCAACCCAAATTTTAAAGAATTAATCCTTTTCCCCTCCCTCACATAATAATGCCGAATCCGGTCCTTAGCCACACCATCCCACCACGTCACCACGTCCTCCACACCTTGTACCTCCTCAGTTAATCTCTCCCACAGCTCCCGAAAACCCCCTAACCCCTCCTCATCTTCCAACAGACTCATATTTAATTTCCAATATCCCCTAGAGATACAAGCTAGAGAATCCCACTCTACTTCTGCGACAACCGCCCTATGATCTGAAAAAGCTAGGTCAATAGTACGGACAGACTTTGACAATACCTTATGAGATATATACAACCTGTCTAACCTAGCCGCGTAACCTCGCCTCACGAAAGTATGCTCCACCTCCCACGCTCCCCCACCTACCACATCCCTCAACTGAACGTCCACCAATAGATTGCGTAATGCTGTCAACATATGCCCCGCCCCTCGAGGTTCCACATCCGCTCTCCTGATCACACAATTCCAGTCCCCACCTACGATGGCCACTTCAGGTAAACCACGGAAAGCAAAAACTAGATCATCACACACAAAATCCCTCTTTACTTTCATATCATTTTCAGCTGGTGCATACACACTTACAAAGGTTACCCTCTGCCCCATCCACCACCCATCCACACGCAACACCCTCCCCCCCCCACCCCCTTCACGTCTTTGCAACACAAATGGGCTCGCCTCCTTTATCAATAAACCCACACCACCTTTCAAACGTGCCGATGGCAGAGTCAACACCTTATACCCTTCCACCTCGAGCACTCTACCCTCCCTGAAATTATGCTCCTGTAGAAAGACTACGTCCACTCTGTATCGACGTAAGAGCATACGAAAGCATTCCCTCTTCACACCAGTACACAGTCCATTCACATTCACAGTCATGCACTTAAGGCCTTTCTAAAGCTTCCAACCCTTTCTCCTCTCACCCTTCCCAGGGCCTCTTGCCCCAGGGTCAACATCTGGTTTGTCACCATCCACCCCCCCCCCTTTTCGATGCCTCTTATCCTGGCTGTCACGAGAAGATACATCCTTCCTCCCAGACCTCTGCGCGGGCGTCAGGACATCATCTGAGTCGGACGCAGCCGCCCTCTTCCTCGTGACACTCTCTACCGCCATACTGTCTTCCGAAGATTCCTCACAGTGAACATCAACCTCTACTGTGACCTGTCGCACAGAGCTCGGTGACTCCTCTCTGTGCCTGCAGTTGTCCTCCTTCCTTCTCGTGCCTGTCCCGCCACACTCTCCTCTCAACTCAGGCACCATTTCACGGACCAAGCCATTATCCTCGCCCGAAGAAGGTAAAGTTTTCAATACCTCGTCGAGCTCCTCCTCCAGCTCTTGCACCTCCTGCTGAATTAGCACTTCCTCCCCCGTCACCGGCAAAGTGGCCATTTTTGGCTCCACACAACTCGTGCCTCGCCCATCATGCACCACAAGAGACTCTTCTACAATTTCACTCCACAGACGGCCATCTCCTCGGTTTCCTTTGGAATTCTCCTCAACGACATCCACACCTGTAACTGGTGCTCCACCTGTTTGCGCCGGCGCCCTCCACTGCCTCCCACACGTCGCTGCCATATGGTCATACTCCCCACACAACCTGCATGTCCGTCGCTGCCCAGCATACGCCACTAGAATCTGGGTCCTAAACTCCGGCATCACGACGTATGACGGGATCGGGTGCCTCAGTGTCATTTTGAGGGAGAATGTACCCTCCGGACGTCCCATGTACGCACCTGCCGCCCACTTGCCTTGGGTTGCCAGATGCACGGTACCATAAGCTGCAAACACCTTCCGTAAGTCCTCGTCAGCCTCGAAGGGGACATTTCGCAACTTCACCCACGTATAGTGGCGAGAGACGTCTATGAGTCGCACTTTGACAGCTGGAGTTACATCAATACTCACATGCTCAAATTTCGTCACTAACGACTCGTACACAGCCGTCGAATTTAACTTGACGAATAGACGATAGGCCCCATTCAGGGCCACACCATAAACCTCATCATCCTGCACTCCGTACGTTTCCCGGATGATTGCCGGAAGTAACACCTGCGCCGTAGAGGGGGAAATCGCCCCACGAAGCAGCTCAACGCCGACAGTGTTCACCCTACGTCGGATATTCAGCGCCATATTGTTGCTATGAGAGCTCTCCTGACAAACAGCAGAGGGGTGCTGTGCACAACCGCACTCCACCGCAGTCAGGCAGCTAATAATTTTAATCAAATTTAGGGTATTTGCGAAATGTCTCGCTTCTTATTTTCCTCATAGCAAAAGACGTTTTATTAAATACGTGTAGAACCGTACACTGCGGGACGTTGTGCCAATAAAAGATTGTTCTGCAATTCGTCTTTATGCATATGAGCATGACTGAGCTACTGCTGCAATAAACTTCCTTACAGCTGTGTCTACTGCACAAATGGAACTTCTCCACCGATACTTTCACGAAACATTGTAACTAAGTATGCTCTTCCTCGGCTTCAACCTGCCCTCGTTAACGTTTCAGCCACCTCTGGTGTATTACTCAAAGCTTCTTACATCAGTAAGTAGCTCGTTATGTATTTTGCATTACGATCACCTTTGTCGCCTCCCAGGTGTTTCTGATTACTCATCGAGGGAGGTCCTTTGATGCCGGTAACGGATTCTTCAGTCTAGGAATTGGACTTGTCCTCTCCTTTCTTGGATCGAACCTGATTACATCCCATTGCGTATGAGCCATACAAGTTTGAAGCTTCCCCATAATAATAATAATAATAATAATAATAATAATAATAATAATAATAATAATAATAATAATAATAATTTTTTACCACAGTTACAACAAAAACAACAGCAACAACGTCAGTAGGCGTGCATATCAGAGGAAGAAGCAGAAGCTGAATGTACAGCAAATTATAATTAATTTCATCGTTGTGCGTTGTGTACCAGTTTCCTTTAGTATTCTCTGCCACCTCCCGCCTCCCTTTCTCTCTCTCTCATATTTATGAAGGGATATATATATATATATATATATATATATATATATATATATATATATATATATATATATATATATATATATATATATATACATACATACATACATATATATATATATATATATATATATATATATATATATATATATATATATATATATATATAAAATCACATTTATTTCTTCGAATTTAAATCAGTGTTCGCTTGTTATAAAGTATAAAACTGAATTTTTCAATGTTATTTTTATTGCGTATTATCGTAAGCCATTAATCCTCTGCAATAAATTAAGCAGATTAAACTAGGTTTGGAATATTTATAAGTCGTGAGAACAGTTTAAAATTATTCGAGTCAACAGACTTTGATATGTGCTTAATGATCCTGCTGAAATGACTTGTATCGTGATTTGCACAATTTGTGAAACTCTATTGAGGTTTTTCATGGCGGCGCGCCTCTCATTACCACGCCGGAAATAGACGTCGCATTTTTTCCTCATTAGCTTTTGATATGCTGTTGCAATGAGGGATTCCCCGTACCTGGTACCTGAAGGATCCCCGGTAGCTGGCACCTGTGAGATCCCCGGTAGCTACTACCTGAGGGATCCCTTGTAGCTGGTACCTGAGGGATCCCCTGTAGCTGGTACCTGAGGTACCCCCGGTAGCTGGTACCTGAGGGATCCCCAGTAGCTGGTACCTGAGGGTATTCCAGTAGTTGATACCTGAGGGATCCTTGGTAGCGGTATTTGAAGGATCCCCGGTACCAAGCACATCAAGTCCGGCTAACCGGTTTCCCCTGAATACCTTCATAAATATTACCTCGCTCACACTCTAGCAGTACGTCAATCATTAAAAACCGCGTGTTTTCCTGCTCATGTAACACGCTTACATCAGCCTGCTGGATGCTCAAGGCCCTAGTACTAAATCCTCCTTTACCCACTACTTCCAACAGTTTCTGGGACGTCCCCTAACCCACCTGCCTTCCACACCAGATTTATAAACCCCTCTTCGTCATCCTAGTTCTCTACATATCCTCTCTAATTCCCAGTCCTTGTTGACCCCACACCGCATTCTAATTTATACGTTCTCAAATTCTTTGCATAATATTTACACACTATATATTGGTCTCAGACATGTCTCTAGCCTACTTAGTGTTAATAATATTAATATTATTATTGCAGATGAATGGCTCAGAGAACCGACACGTTGATAAATTAGACACGTGCAACTCTGGGTAAAGATACTCAGAGTTGCACATGTGTCTAATTTATCATTATTGTTATTATAGTCATTTGAAGCTCTAAACTCGCAAGGTCACACAGCTCCTGGGAATAGGAGTACAGGGTAATTAGGTTTGATTCACGATAGGGAAAGGTACCGCCGATTGCATTTCAAAAAAAGTACCTTCACCAGCTAATGGAAGGTGATGGGTGCTAGTACCTTCACCAGCTAATGGAAGGTGATGGGTGCTAGTACCTTCACCAGCTAATGGAAGGTGATGGGTGCTAGTACCTTCACCAGCTAATGGACGGTGATGGGTGCTAGTACCTTTACCAGCTAATGGACGGTGATGGGTTCTAGTACCTTCACCAGCTAATGGACGGTGATGGGTGCTAGTACCTTCACCAGCTAATGGAAGGTGATGGGTGCTAGTACCTTCACCAGCTAATGGACGGTGATGGGTGCTAGTACCTTCACCAGCTAATGGACGGTGATGGGTGCTAGTACCTTCACCAGCTAATGGACGGTGATGGGTGCTAGTACCTTCACCAGCTAATGGACGGTGATGGGTGCTAGTACCTTCACCAGCTAATGGAAGGTGATGGGTGCTAGTACCTTCACCAGCTAATGGAAGGTGATGGGTGCTAGTACCTTCACCAGCTAATGGACGGTGATGGGTGCTAGTACCTTCACCAGCTAATGGAAGGTGATGGGTGCTAGTACCTTCACCAGCTAATGGAAGGTGATGGGTGCTAGTACCTTCACCAGCTAATGGACGGTGATGGGTGCTAGTACCTTCACCAGCTAATGGAAGAAGATGGGTGCTAGTACCTTCACCAGCTAATGGAAGGTGATGGGTGCTAGTACCTTCACCAGCTAATGGACGGTGATGGGTGCTAGTACCTTCACCAGCTAATGGAAGGTGATGGGTGCTAGTACCTTCACCAGCTAATGGAAGGTGATGGGTGCTAGTACCTTCACCAACTAATGGACGGTGATGGGTGATAGTACCTTCACCAACTAATGGACGGTGATGGGTGATAGTACCTTCACCAACTAATGGAAGGTGATGGGTGATAGTACCTTCACCAACTAATGGAAGGTGATGGGTGCTAGTACCTTCAACTAGTGGACGGTGATGGGTGATAGTACCTTCACCAGCTAATGGACGGTGATGGGTGATAGTACCTTCACCAACTAATGGAAGGTGATGGGTGCTAGTACCTTCACCAACTAATGGACGGTGATGGGTGATAGTACCTTCACCAACTAATGGACGGTGATGGGTGATAGTACCTTCACAAACTAATGGAAGGTGATGGGTGCTAGTACCTTTAAAAACTAATGGACGGTGATGGGTGATAGTACCTTCACCAGCTAATGGACGGTGATGGGTGACAGTACCTTCAACAACTAATGGACGGTGATGGGTGATAGTACCTTCACCAGCTAATGGGAGGTGATGGGTGCTAGTACCTTCACCAACTAATGGGAGGTGATAGGTGCTAGTACCTTCACCAACTAATGGACGGTGATGGGTGATAGTACCTTCACCAGCTAATGGAAGGTGATGGGTGCTAGTACTTTCACCAACTAATGGAAGGTGATGGGTGCTAGTACCTTCAACAACTAATGGACGGTGATGGGTGATAGTACCTTCACCAGCTAATGGGAGGTGATGGGTGCTAGTACCTTCACCAACTAATGGGAGGTGATAGGTGCTAGTACCTTCACCAACTAATGGAAGGTGATGGGTGATAGTACCTTCACCAGCTAATGGGAGGTGATGGGTGATAGTACCTTCACCAACTAATGGAAGGTGATGGGTGATAGTACCTTCACCAACTAATGGGAGGTGATAGGTGCTAGTACCTTCACCAACTAATGGAAGGTGATGGGTGCTAGTACCTTCACCAACTAATGGACGGTGATGGGTGATAGTACCTTCACCAGATAATGGAAGGTGATGGGTGCTAGTACCTTCACCAACTAATGGAAGGTGATGGGTGCTAGTACCTTCACCAACTAATGGAAGGTGATGGGTGATAGTACCTTCACCAGCTAATGGGAGGTGATGGGTGCTAGTACCTTCACCAACTAATGGGAGGTGATAGGTGCTAGTACCTTCACCAACTAATGGACGGTGATTGGTGATAGTACCTTCACCAGCTAATGGAAGGTGATGGGTGCTAGTACCTTCACCAACTAATGGAAGGTGATGGGTGCTAGTACCTTCACCAACTAATGGATTGTGGTGGGTGCTAGTACCTTCACCAGCTAATGGAAGGTGATGGGTGCTAGTACCTTCACCAATTAATGGACGGTGATGGGTGATAGTACCTTCACCAGCTAATGGGAGGTGATGGGTGCTAGTACCTTCACCAACTAATGGAAGGTGATAGGTGCTAGTACCTTCACCAACTAATGGAAGGTGATGAGTGCTAGTACCTTCATCAGCTAGTGGGAGGTGATGGGTGCTAGTACCTTCACCAGCTAATGGAAGGTGATGGGTGCTAGTACCTTCACCAACTACTGGAAGGTGATGGGTGCTAGTACCTTCAACTAATGGAAGGTGATGGGTGCTAGTACCTTCACCAACTAATGGACGGTGATGGGTGCTAGTACCTTCACTAATAGGAGGTGATGGCTGCTAGTACCTTCAACTAATGGGAGGTGATGGCTGCTAGTACCTTCACCAACTAATGGAAGGTGATGGGTGATAGTACCTTCACCAACTAATGGAAGGTGATGGGTGCTAGTACCTTCACCAACTAATGGAAGGTGATGGGTGCTAGTACCTTCACCAACTAATGGAAGGTGATGGGTGCTAGTACCTTCACTAATAGGAGGTGATGGCTGCTAGTACCTTCAACTAATGGGAGGTGATGGGTGCTAGTACCTTCAACTAATGGGAGGTGATGGGTGCTAGTACCTTCACCAACTAATGGAAGGTGATGGATGCTAATACCTTCACTAATAGGTGATGGCTGCTAGTACCTTCAACTAATGGGAGGTGATGGGTGCTAGTACCTTCACCAACTAATGGGAGGTGATGGGTGCTAGTACCCTCACTAATAGGAGGTGATGGGTGCTAGTACCTTCACCAACTAATGGGAGGTGATGGGTGCTAGTACCTTCACCAACTAATGGGAGGTGATGGGTGTTAGTACCTTTACCAACTAATGGGAGGTGATGGGTGCTAGTACCTTCACCAACTAATGGGAGGTGATGGTTGCTAGTACCTCCAACTAATGTGAGGTGATGAGTGCTAGTACCTTCACCAGCTAATGGGAGGTGATGGGTGCTAGTACCTTCACCAACTAATGGGAGGTGATGGGTGCTAGTACCTTCACCAACTAATGGGAGGTGATGGGTGCTAGTACTTTCACCAATTAATGGGAGGTGACGGGTGTTAGCACCTTCACCAACTAATGGAAGGTGACGGGTGTTAGCACCTTCACCAACTAATGGGAGGTGACGGGTGTTAGCACCTTCACCAACTAATGGGAGGTGGTGGATGTTTGCACCTTCAACTAATGGGAGGTGACGGGTGTTAGCACCTTCACCGACTAATGGGAGGTGATGGGTGTTAGTACCTTAACCAACTAATGGGAGGTGATGGATGTTAGTACCTTCACCAACTAATGGGAGGTGGTGGGTGTTAGCACCTTCACCAACTAATGGGAGGTGGTGGGTGTTAGTACCTTCACCAACTAATGGGAGGTGATGGGTGCTGAGAGTAGTTGAGAAGAGGATCCAGGAAGGAGGATAGTATCTCTCCGGTTATCAGTCATCGTGAAGCAGCAGCAGCTCATTAGTCAACGTGGAGCAGCAGCAGCAGCAGCAGCAGCAGCAGCTCACAAGTCACCTTAAAGCAGCAGCAGCAGCAGCTCACTAGTTATCTTGAAGCAACAGCAGCAGCAGCTCATTAGTCGTCGTGAAGCAGCAGCAGCTCACTAACCATCGTGAAGCAGCAGCAGCTCACTAACCATCGTGAAGCAGCAGCTGCAGCTCACCATTAGTGCCAGTGACAACTTGGAAAGTCATTACCTCAGAGGGTTTGTGTGTTGCCCGAGGAGGCAGACTCGCTGGGAACAATGGAGGGAAAGTGTTTCCCGTTCCTTACTAATTTCCTGCAAAACGATATTTAACCATATTTTTTATTGTACCTATGACGTATTTCGATATGTTTTCTACTCTCGCTGCCGGCCTGGGTCCAGGTCACCCTGTTGATTGCTTCGCTCAGCCAGGCTGCTGTTGCTGTTGCATGCCCACATATCCGTCACAGCCTTGTTGATCTGGCACACTGCGGAAGTAGTGGTACAGTTTCTTTTTGAATACTTCTACACTTGTTGTGGCAAAATTTCTGATTGCTGGTAGAAGGTGGAAGTCAGGGCTTCGGATGTGGATGTCTTAAGATGGACCTTAATGGAGAAAACTCTTTTAAAGTGAAGTGCCTTGATGCTAGTAAATGGACTTGACTTTAAATTGAAACTGCCCTCCCTGTTCAGGAGTTCCTCAAGAATGTAATAATATTAATAAATAATTATAATAATGGAGATAAGGAAGTCAGTGTGTTCTTCGTGCAGGATGTACATCATCCAAGGTGTCCTTCAAGGGAAGAGCCTTGATGCCGGGGAAGGGCTCTTGATATATAATAAGCTACCTCCCCTTGACTCGAACTTCTTTACCTCATATTTCCAAGGTGCTGTATGACTCTTGCGTGTTCAGATACTTCCCCGTTACTATAATAATAATAATTCAACAAAGTAAAAAGTGGTGACTGAGACACACAACGTTTCGCTCAATGTGAATCCAGGTGATCCCTCAGGTGCTCCACACTACACATCTGCAGCTACATAATCCTACGGGTTTAGTGCTCCCCCTTGATTATAATAATAATAATACACATCTGCAACCCATTTTTTTAATTGTAATTTTTTTTATTTTGACAATTCAAATTATTCAAAGTGCATTATACGAAAATGTTTTTGACATTCATTAATTTTCTTTTATCGCAGTGATAGATAAGGGATATCAAATATTTCCAGTTTGTGGTAGAAGCTGATTTTAATTTAAAACTTGTGGCAAAATAATAGTGTATATATATTAATTTATATTAAGTGTTATTTTAAAATAATATAATAGAAAATTATAAAACGGCATTTGTAATATCTCTAATACACTGTGACAGACACTTGAGTTTTTTGTTTCTGATATTGTGAATAATGAAGCTTGATCTATGGTGACAGACTATCAGGTTGTATTGGGTCACACAGAAGCACACCTGTGAAAACGACACGTGACTTGAAAGAGCTCTGTTGAAATAGAAACGCTGTCCAAAAAGTATTGTTGTGCAAGCTTTTGTGTGGTTGTCCACATGACAGACTAGCCCCTGTGAGCCTGAAATAAACGTTGCTTACTGTGTCTCTTTTTATTAGTTAACAAAGATTTTAAAAGTGTCAACTTGCTGTTGTGGTGGGCAGAGACGCAAGAACAAGGGTTTGCACTCCTCAGTGCCTCCCATGACACATTTATGACTGTGGTTCCCTATCTCTTCCCTGCAACCTCGTATTAAATGATTGAGCTGGCATTATAGTTATGCATTATTGGCTTTTCTTAGTTGTTGAACATCAGGAATGCGTCACATTCATGTTGTGTTTGTGTTTTCCCTTATTGCTGCTTATCTAGGGTAACAACTGTTCCTGATATGCTCTATCAAAAACTGTTCTTCTTTGATGGTCATCAATGACCATCAAAGTACTTGGCACTTTCTACACTCGGGCTTACTTTGATGTAGAGTGTATGCAATAATTTCGCAAATATAATTCTGAGCCTAACGAAAAAAGATACATTTCATTGTGTTTGTTTATTATTAAATTATTGTAAACTTATCGAAAATGTATTTAGTTGGATTAGGTTAAATTAAATTACTGTTGTTATAATAGGGTAGATAAATTTTCTAATTTGTTTTTGGTACAAAGTTATTAATTTTTACATTAATATAAATGAAAAAATCTTTAAACGTATAAGAGAAAATTTTAGAAAGGACTTAATTTTAAATGACTTTTTTCTAATTGACCAGTTATATATATATATATATATATATATATATATATATATATATATATATATATATATATATATATATATATATATATATATATATATATATATATATATATATATATATATATATATATATATATATATATATATGCATGCAACTAGTGGCCCGGTGGTCTGGTGGCTAAAGCTCCCGCTTCACACACGGAGGGCCCGGGTTCGATTCCCGGCGGGTGGAAATTCCGACACGTTTCCTTACACCTGTTGTCCTGTTCACCTAGCAGCAAATAGGTACCTGGGTGTTAGTCGACTGGTGTGGGTCGCATCCTGGGGGACAAGATTAAGGACCCCAATGGAAATAAGTTAGACAGTCCTCGATGACGCACTGACTTTCTTGGGTTATCCTGGGTGGCTAACCCTCCGGGGTTAAAAATCCGAACAAAATCTTATCTTATCTTATCAACAATTTATCTCTTAAACCTTTTGTACCATATTATGTAATAAAATATACCTATTGGTAAAAAATAATGAAAAGATGGGGTGGTAGGAGAAGTGGAATATTTAAACGGCTTCAGGAAGAAATCCAAATACTCTTCCTTGAAGCCTTTTTATCCACTTCTCCGAGGCTATGGGTCCCATAATTTACACCAGAGGTGGACCCCCATATATATATATATATATATATATATATATATATATATATATATATATATATATATATATATATATATATATATAATTATATGCAAGTTTTTATTTGTTTTGCGTACATTGCATACAAATATTTTATAGCGTAGTCTTGAGGGTATGCAGGTATTATTGGTACATATTAAATATGTTGGTTATAACTATGACCATAATTTTTAAAGGTGGAGCGGCAAGCAAACGAAAGGCCTCGGTCAAATGACAAAAAGCTCCAACGGCGGGTCATCATCTAACACCCGCGTCAAGAAACACTTGTCCTTTTTCCTGACAAACCTTACGTAACCTAGTACATAGGAGCACACTAAGTTGCGTTTATTATTAATGCTTTATCGTAGGTTAAACTTACGTTGTGTGTTGAGTTTGTTTTCTAGTGTTATAAAGGTTTATAATTGTTATTATAATCATGGGTAGCGCTAAACCCGTAGGATTATACAGCGCACGTGGGGGGGGGGATGGAAGGTATTCAGGCTCAGTTCAGGGAACCGGAGCACAGATTCAATTCCCTAGATCAAGAGCCCCTCACCAGCGTCAAGGAACCTCCCTTGAGGGGAACTATGAAGGTTTAGCATATATAATGTCTGTGTGGGAATGTTGGAACAGTGTGCCAGTTGCAAACTATTGTTAGCCCATAAACTACCGCTGTAAACTTTGGGGCAGACAGGGTGTGTTGTCTTGCTTGATTACTCTCATGTGGTGGGTGATTCCTCAGTTGGGCCTTGAGAACCACCGGGCTGGTAGCTAGTGAGTGAAAACTGAGTGTTTGACCGTCAGAATGTCGAATATTGTTGCTCGAGTTACCGGACTGCGCTCTATAACAAGTCATTACATTATGAAGCGTGTTAAGCGTCATTTCTCACAGCGAGTTCAGCATCATCTCTTACAGCATATTCAGAATAATCTCTCACATGTTCAGCATTAAATTTCACATACATTATCTACATCATATAGATTAGATTAGTTTGCTAGATTTAAAGCCTAGTAGCTGCCTTTCACCTGTACACCACCAGTCAAGAATATTTTAATCCCTAAAGATAGGATTAAAATAAACTGTAAGCATACCTGTACTAAGAGATACACACACCTCTCTGTGTATATACCCTTCCGTACTACTTGTGATAATTGGCAGTCAACCAGTCAGCTGTGATAAACAGTATAACAGAGTTGACTTAGTTCTTATCACTGCTATAGCTACTAACACTGGATATACTGCAGCATGCAGTGAGGCCTGGTCTCTCTCAACGTTGAATAAAAAATGTTAACTTAGAAATGCAGAAAATTTCAGGATTAGCATTGCTGTATAGCCCTTGTGGCTTAGCGCTTCTTTTTGATTATAATAATAATAATAATCAGGATTAGCATCACGTTTGCTCAGAAATAAATATTCAGAAAATGCACTAATAAATTTGTAGGTATTTTGTTGAATTGGTTTGATTAAGATGTATAGAATAATAAGTCACAATATCATGGTTGGCACAATTCACAACCTAACTTGACAATGGTCGAGGACGGAGGAAAACGTGGGATAGTTGTGACTAAGCTGTCCTGTACTCACTGACTCGGGTCATTATCGATCCATAGGTTAAAAAAGGACTCGTCATTTATTTTGGTTCTGATTTATTGAAGGTCAGGTAAGCGAATGTGACAAGGGATTGATTTGAGCCTTTGTTGAGGTCAAAGTTATGATAATGGAAACCATCTGAGTGTAAAATATAGAGGGATGCAAGCCAAGATAAAAGAAATTAGTACTTTGATTGATTTCATACCATGTGCTGTCCTCACTTGCCAATACTACTTAACCCCTCCTCCATTATTGTAATCATGGGGAAGTGCTAAACCTATACTGGGGGGATGGGAAGTAATTAACTTTAATCTGAGGAGCTTTGATGCAGGTAAAGGTTCCTGATACAAGGAAAGGGAGTTACCCTTTCCTTTCTCGGATCGCATCAGATGAGCATATGTTCTCCAGGTACTGTAAGACCCTGCTGATGTAGGCCTTCCTCATGAAAACAAAAATTCAGATTTACCGACAACTTATATGCTTGAGTCACTATGTGGACCACTGTGCCAGTGCCCTGGACCACTGTAGCATACCAGTGTTACCTTGCGACTCTCGTCAGTGCTACAACTGCTGTTGTTCTGTAAGGCTATTCCTGCAAACGTGCTCCGTGAGTGAATGTGGTTTCGCCAGATTCTCCCATTCAGTTCGTGATACCGCTGAAATTAATGACGGATGTTAAACCCACGATGCGTGGAAGTATTGTAGCTCTTAGAAAGCATACTGATTTGAGTATCAGACAGATCACCGAAAATTTGAGCCTAGCGAAGTCAGCTGGAAGGTCAGATTCTAAAAAGAGCTGACGACATTGGTGATTGTAGAGTTTTGCGTCGAGGAAGATGTATAAGAAAACGCAAGACAACACCTTACGATGACAAGATTATCAGAAGAAATAGTATGAAGGATAACAAGAAAACTAGCAGAGATCTACAGAGAGATTTGGCTTCAGCTGGCGGAAATGTTGATTCTTCAGCTGTTTGACGATGGCTCCTTGAAGTTGGTAGAACTGCCGGAAAGCCAGTAAAGAAACAAGTTATTGACTGTTATGTAGAAAAAACGGCTGCGTTGGTCACTCGATCATAAGGGATGGACGTGAGATGAACAGAGAAAAGTTATATTGTCAGATGTTGCGCATTTTGAACTATATGATTACAGATAAGTGGTAGTGAGACGGAGCAAAGGCGAACTTCTTCGGAATGGAGACTTTCAACAAGCGCCAAAACACCCACCTAAGATGTTTTGGGGTAGTTTTACTGCTCAAGGCCCTGGACGGCTTGTTATTGTTGAAGGAACGATGAACTGACAAATACAAGGCAATCCTGGCAACTCATTTGTTTCCCATTGTGGATAGAGACTTTCCTGATGGAGAAGGCATTTTCCAACACGATCTTTCTCCATGCCACACTTCCAGAAAAATGCTGACATTCTTCGAAGAGAGTGGGCTAAACGATCTAAATTGGCCTGAAAACTCTCCTGACCTCGACTCGGTTGAGAATCCATGGGTAGTAACCAAACAGGATCGCGAAACATGACTTTCAACTGTGGAGAAGCTAATTACTGCTGTTATTAGGACCTGGTATCACGACGAACAACTTGCCAAGATGTGTTCAGTATTGGTCGATTCTATGCCATAGCATGTAGCAATGCTTATGAAAGCAAAGGTAATCATATTTCTTATTAAATCAGTTTTCTGTCATATTGGAATGTATTTTTCAAATAAACATTAATTTTCCAAATAAATGTCTTATTTCATCACTGTCCTAATTAATAAGTGGCCTGGTGGCTAAAGCTCTCGCTCCACACGGCGAGGGTCTAGGTTCGATTCCCGGCGTGTTTCTTTACACCGGTTGCTGTATAGTCCTTGTGGCTTAGCGCTTCTTTTTGATTATAATAATAATAATTTACACCGGTTGTCTGTGTTCACCCATCAGTAAAATGGGTACCTGGGAGTTAGTCATTGGTGTGGGTCGCATCCTGGAACAAAACTTAACTAATTTGCCCGAATTGTTATGCATAACAAGTGGCTTTCTATGTAGTAGTGTCATTGATGTCAGATAGGCCTGTATACCTTGTACATGTACTTGTAGTAAATAAAGATATTATTATTAATATGCACACTACTGTACTGTAGATACTGTGTGCACTACAAACCTCTATTTACTTCTAGACTACGATTCTGTTTAGACAAACGTGGTCTGTAAATAAACAGAAACGTACTTTAAAAAAGAAACGTGGTGTGTAAACAGAAGCGTAGTTTACAGAGAGAAACGCATATAAACCACGATATAACCAAAACAAAACCAGAGTGTCAGAGTTATTATTAAATCAAATTTCAGTGTGGAAAGAAACGTCCCTGCTCTCAGCGTAGTTCCTCCCACAGCCTTCATGCTGCTGAAGGGCTCTTCATCCAGGGAATTAGAGCCAACTTTCCCCGTCCTTGCATCGCCCTTCATTGCTATATGACTTACGGGTTTAACGTTTCCTCTTAAGTATAATAGTTTCCCTCGATTTTAATCTTACAGCTCCAGTTTTTTTCACTTAATAAGTATATCTTTATCCTTCGCAGCATCTTTCTCCCTTTCATCATCTTTTCTCTCTTCAGTATCTTTCCCCACCTCAATGAGTATCTTTTCTCTCCTCATTGAGTATTTTTTCTCTTCTCAGTATCTTTTCTCTCCTTAGTGAGTATCTTTTCTCTCCTCAGTGAGTATCTGTTCACTCTTCAGTGTCTTTTTTCTCACCTTGTATCAAAGTTTCCCCGGGCCACGGGGGCGTAGACCCCCGAAACCCTCTCCAGGTATACGAAATGTATTGTTTAATGGGGTTGAAAGGCTATCAGCTACACGAGGGTCATTAAGGCTGTACGTAACCTTTTCACCACCAGTCAAGAATACTTTAATCCCTAAAATAAGGATTAAAGTAAACTCTGAGCTGAGAGAAACACTTCTCTCGGTCTATATATGTATTGAGAAAAAAAATGAATATTTTTTGGCTTTTTCCTGTATGTTAGCCAGAATATAATGTATTATGTTTTATTGAAATTAAATAAATTTATGGAAAATAAATTTCACTATGGTGAATTGTTTCATGAAACAAATCACCAAAAAAAAAAAGCACTTAGGAGAGGAACTTTATGTCAACGTTTCGGTCCATCCTGGACCGTTGTTAAGTGGTCCATCGCGTTTTCTCTCCAAATTGCTGGATTTTGGTGAATTAATTTACCTTCGTGAACATCTGTGAACGTCTGTGCAAGGGTCAGCAAGTTCACTGTATTTTCTAGACTTTTGAAAACTCCTAACACTGGCAACTGCAACTCCTTCATCCCTGCTACATTGGAGATAGGTGTCAGGCAATGTGTATGCAAATGTGTAGTTCCACACCACCAGTTTGCCATCTGTCCAGAGTTGCAAGGTAATTCCATCTGGACCCTTCGGCTGTCATCGGATTTCCTTAGTTGGGGATGGCTTCCTCTTTCCCTTACCTTATTCCTGAGCACCCTTCTTTCGCAAGTCTTATCTTCATTATATTGCACACACACACACACACACACACATATATATATATACATATATATATATATATATATATATATATATATATATATATATATATATATATATATATATATATATATATATATATATATACGTATATGGTATTGTTTTAGTGAGATTGCAGTGATGCTGGTGAAGGGGTTTTAATCCAAAGAATTACCATTCCTTTCTCTGGCTCAAATCGAATTACCTCTCATTATCTAGGAGTTGGATAATCTCTCAAGGATTTATCTCTTCTATCTCATTATGATAATAACTTTCTATTGTTGTTTGAGATTGTTGCCATACAGTAGTGTATTATTAACACTGACCTGTCCCTTCAGGTTCCATCTACCATACAGTAGTGTATTATTAACACTGACCTGTCCCTTCAGGTACCATCTACCATACAGTAGTGTATTATTAACACTGACCTAAACCTACAGGCTCCAGCTAGCATACAGTAGTGTAGTACTAGCACTGACCTGTTCCTCCAGGTACCATTTACCATACAGTAGTGTATTATTAACACTGACCTGTCTCTCCAGGTTCCATCTGCCATACGGTATTGTAGTACTAATACTAACCTGTACATACAGGCTTCAGCTAACATAGAGTATTGTAGTACTAACACTTGCCTATCCCTCCAGGTTCCATCTACCGTACAGTAGTATAATATTAACACTGATTTGTCTCTCCAGTTTTCATCTGCCATGTGGTAGTGTAGTACTATTACTAACCTGAACCTACAGGCTCCAGCTAACATAGAGTAGTGTAGTACTAACACTGGCCTGTCCCTCCACCTAGCATAGAGTAGTGTAATGCTAGCACTGACCTGTCCCTCCTGGTTCCATCTACCATACAGTAGTGTAGTACTAACACTGTACTTACAGGCTCCAGCTAGCATACAGTAGTGTAGTACTAACACTGACCTGTCCCTCCAGGTTCCATCTACAATACAGTAGTGTATTATTAACACTGACTTGTCTCTCCAGGTTCCATCTGCCATACGGTAGTGTAGTACTAACACTAACCTGGACCTACAGGCTCCAGCTACCATCCAGTGAGCGTGATCATGCTGCTGCTGCCTTCACTACCGTCCTGCGTCAACCCATGGATCTACCTGTGCTTCTCTGAGAACCTTCTCAACCAGATATGTGTGGGTACCACGTCTTCTTATCTGGCTACTGTATACTGTGCTCACTAGCGGTTTGTTGTCACGATGTCTTGTGTGTACTGGGTGTCACCCTTGTGTAGTGTGTTGTGTTGCTGCCTGCGTTGCTCCGCCACTTTTCCGCAGTCTTGCTATCTCCTGTGTTGTGTGGCACCCCCTGTGTTGTGTGACTACCACCTGTGTTATGTGGCTACTACCTGTGTTGTGTGACTACCCCCTGTGTTGTGTGACTACCAGCTATGTTGTGTGACTACCACCAGTGTTGTGTGACTACTCCCTGTGTTGTGTGACTACTCCCTATGTTGTGTGACTACCCCCTGTGTTGTGTGACTACCACCTGTGTTGTGTGACTACCACCTGTGTTGTGTGACTACTCCCTGTGTTGTGTGACTACCCCCTGTGTTGTGTGACTACCACCTGTGTTGTGTGACTACCCCCTGTGTTGTGTGACTACCACCTGTGTTGTGTGACTACCTGTGTTGTATGACTACCACCTGTGTTGTGTGACTACCACCTGTGTTATGTGACTACCACCTGTGTTGTGTGACTACCACCTGTGTTGTGTGACTACCACCTGTGTTGTGTGACTACCACCTGTGTTGTGTGACTACTACCTGTGTTGTGTGACTACCACCTGTGTTGTGTGACTATCCCCTGTGTTGTGTGACTACCACCTGTGTTGTGTGACTACCACCTGTGTTGTGTGACTACCCCCTGTGTTGTGTGACTACCGCCTGTGTTGTGTGACTACCACCTGTGTTGTGTGACTACCGCCCGTGTTGTGTGACTACCGCCTGTGTTGTGTGACTACCACCTGTGTTGTGTGACTACCGCCTGTGTTGTGTGACTACCACCTGTGTTGTGTGACTACCACCTGTGTTGTGTGACTGCCACCTGTGTTGTGTGACTACTACCTGTGTTGTGTGACTACCACCTGTGTTGTGTGACTACTACCTGTGTTGTATGACTACCACCTGTGTTGTGTGACTACCGCCTGTGTTGTGTGACTACCACCTGTGTTGTGTGACTACCACCTGTGTTGTGTGACTACCACCTGTGTTGTGTGACTACTACCTGTGTTGTGTGACTACCACCTGTGTTGTGTGACTACCACCTGTGTTGTGTGACTACCACCTGTGTTGCGTGACTACCACCTGTGTTGTGTGACTACCACCTGTGTTGTGTGACTACTACCTGTGTTGTGTGACTACCACCTGTGTTGTGTGACTACCACCTGTGTTGTGTGACTACCACCTGTGTTGTGTGACTACTACCTGTGTTGTGTGACTACCACCTGTGTTGTGTGACTACTACCTGTGTTGTGTGACTACCACCTGTGTTGTGTGACTACCCCCTGTGTTGTGTGACTACCCCCTGTGTTGTGTGACTACCACCTGTGTTGTGTGACTACCCCCTGTGTTGTGTGACTGCCTCGTATGTTGTGTGACTACCCCCTGTGTTGTGTGACTACCCCGTGTTGTGTGACTACCACCTGTGTTGTGTGACTACCCCCTGTGTTGTGTGACTACCACCTGTGTTGTGTGACTACCACCTGTGTTGTGTGACTACCCCCTGTGTTGTGTGACTACCACCTGTGTTGTGTGACTACCCCCTGTGTTGTATGACTGCCTCGTATGTTGTGTGACTACCCCCTGTGTTGTGTGACTACCACCTGTGTTGTGTGACTACCACCTGTGTTGTGTGACTACCACCTGTGTTGCGTGACTACCACCTGTGTTGTGTGACTACCACCTGTGTTGTGTGACTACTACCTGTGTTGTGTGACTACTACCTGTGTTGTGTGACTACCACCTGTGTTGTGTGACTACCACCTGTGTTGTGTGACTACTACCTGTGTTGTGTGACTACCACCTGTGTTGTGTGACTACTACCTGTGTTGTGTGACTACCCCCTGTGTTGTGTGACTACCACCTGTGTTGTGTGACTACCCCCTGTGTTGTGTGACTGCCTCGTATGTTGTGTGACTGCCACCTGTGTTGTGTGACTACCCCCTGTGTTGTGTGACTACCACCTGTGTTGTGTGACTACCACCTGTGTTGTGTGACTACCTCCTGTGTTGTGTGACTACTACCTGTGTTGTGTGACTACCACCTGTGTTGTGTGACTACTACCTGTGTTGTGTGACTACCACCTGTGTTGTGTGACTACCGCCTGTGTTGTGTGACTACCACCTGTGTTGTGTGACTACCACCTGTGTTGTGACTACCACCTGTGTTGTGTGACTACTACCTGTGTTGTGTGACTACCACCTGTGTTGTGTGACTACCACCTGTGTTGTGTGACTACCCCCTGTGTTGTGTGACTACCACCTGTGTTGTGTGACTACTACCTGTGTTGTATGACTACCACCTGTGTTGTGTGACTACCTCCTGTGTTATGTGACTACCACCTGTGTTGGGTGACTACCACCTGTGTTGTGTGACTACCACCTGTGTTGTGTGACTACCACCTGTGTTGTGTGACTACTACCTGTGTTGTGTGACTACCACCTGTGTTGTGTGACTATCCCCTGTGTTGTGTAACTACCACCTGTGTTGTGTGACTACCACCTGTGTTGTGTGACTACCACCTGTGTTGTGTGACTGCCACCTGTGTTGTGTGATTACTACCTGTGTTGTGTGACTACCACCTGTGTTGTGTGACTACCACCTGTGTTGTGTGACTACCACCTGTGTTGTGTGACTACCGCCTTTGTTGTGTGACTACCACCTGTGTTGTGTGACTACCACCTGTGTTGTGTGACTACCCCCTGTGTTGTGTGACTGCCTCGTATGTTGTGTGACTACCCCCTGTGTTGTGTGACTACCCCCTGTGTTGTGTGACTACCACCTGTGTTGTGTGACTACCACCTGTGTTGTGTGACTACCGCCTGTGTTGTGTGACTACCACCTGTGTTGTGTGACTACCACCTGTGTTGTGTGACTACCCCCTGTGTTGTGTGACTGCCTCGTATGTTGTGTGACTACCCCCTGTGTTGTGTGACTACCCCCTGTGTTGTGTGACTACCACCTGTGTTGTGTGACTACTACCTGTGTTGTGTGACTACCACCTGTGTTGTGTGACTACCACCTGTGTTGTGTGACTACCACCTGTGTTGTGTGACTACCACCTGTGTTGTGTGACTACTACCTGTGTTGTGTGACTACCACCTGTGTTGTGTGACTACAACCTGTGTTGTGTGACTACCACCTGTGTTGTGTGACTACTACCTGTGTTGTGTGACTACCACCTGTGTTGTGTGACTACTACCTGCGTTGTGTGACTACCACCTGTGTTGTGTGACTACCCCCTGTGTTGTGTGACTACCCCCTGTGTTGTGTGACTACCACCTGTGTTGTGTGACTACCCCCTGTGTTGTGTGACTGCCTCGTATGTTGTGTGACTACCCCCTGTGTTGTGTGACTACCCCCTGTGTTGTGTGACTACCACCTGTGTTGTGTGACTACCCCCTATGTTGTGTGACTACCACCTGTGTTGTGTGACTACCACCTGTGTTGTGTGACTACCACCTGTGTTGTGTGACTACCCCCTGTGTTGTGTGACTACCACCTGTGTTGTGTGACTACCCCCTGTGTTGTGTGACTGCCTCGTATGTTGTGTGACTACCCCCTGTGTTGTGTGACTACCACCTGTGTTGTGTGACTACCACCTGTGTTATGTGACTACCACCTGTGTTGCGTGACTACCACCTGTGTTGTGTGACTACCACCTGTGTTGTGTGACTACCACCTGTGTTGTGTGACTACCACCTGTATTGTGTGACTACCACCTGTGTTGTGTGACTACCACCTGTGTTGTGTGACTACTACCTGT
This sequence comes from Cherax quadricarinatus, assembly GCF_038502225.1. NCBI lineage: Eukaryota > Metazoa > Arthropoda > Malacostraca > Decapoda > Parastacidae > Cherax > Cherax quadricarinatus. The sequence goes on along the minus strand of NC_091337.1, from coordinate 6,966,263 downwards.
GTTGTGTGACTACCACCTGTGTTGTGTGACTACTACCTGTGTTGTGTGACTACCCCCTGTGTTGTGTGACTACCACCTGTGTTGTGTGACTACCCCCTGTGTTGTGTGACTACCCCCTGTGTTGTGTGACTGCCTCGTATGTTGTGTGACTACCCCCTGTGTTGTGTGACTACCCCCTGTGTTGTGTGACTACCACCTGTGTTGTGTGACTACCGCCCGTGTTGTGTGACTACCGCCTGTGTTGTGTGACTACCACCTGTGTTGTGTGACTACCGCCTGTGTTGTGTGACTACCACCTGTGTTGTGTGACTACCACCTGTGTTGTGTGACTGCCACCTGTGTTGTGTGACTACTACCTGTGTTGTGTGACTACCCCCTGTGTTGTGTGACTACTACCTGTGTTGTGTGACTACCACCTGTGTTGTGTGACTACCGCCTGTGTTGTGTGACTACCACCTGTGTTGTGTGACTACCACCTGTGTTGTGTGACTACTACCTGTGTTGTGTGACTACCACCTGTGTTGTGTGACTACCACCTGTGTTGTGTGACTACCACCTGTGTTGTGTGACTACCACCTGTGTTGTGTGACTACCACCTGTGTTGTGTGACTACCCCCTGTGTTGTGTAACGGCCTTCTCTGTTGTATAAACAGAGATAGGTGGACGACTGTGTTGTGTCTAGTGGGAGTCACAATATTCCAGTACATTGTTGTCCACTGGGTCTGCTCATTGTACTCTAAGCTCACATCTTTCCTACCTGCTGAATAGCGATTAGACAAAATTCTTTGTTGAGCTTTCTAAAGATTTCTCTCACTTTTGTTAATCTGGCGGTCGCAGCGGATTTTATTTTGCCTTTATCTTCCCAAGATAAAGTGTACTCGCCCTGTACCGGTTGCTGGAGGTTCGAGGCGTTGCCCCTGGCCACATTTCGTTTGTTCCGGCTATCGGTTTTTCATAAGCTCTACCTCTTGGGCTCCGTTAGAGCAGTATTTAGTAACAGAGTCTTGTAATAATTGTATGTAATGTAATAAAGACAACTTTTTTAAGATAAGCTGATCACATCATGTATACTTCTGAGGTACCTCTCTTCTCTATATTTGGTCGTCTCTTTATACCACAGACACTTTCACAACGAAAGATAATTATCTCTTCCACACCTGTCTTACTTGCTTAAACTTCTCTTTTTCATCCAGGGTATTATCTTCTTCATCCAGATTATCGTTCTCCTGTCCTTCATTCAAGATATTGTTCTCCACTTCATCAAGGTTATTGTTCTCCTCTTCTTTATCTAGGTTATTGTTCTTCTTAACCAGAGATTAAAGAAGTGTTTATCGACGTTTTTGCAGTTCTTCGTCTTTTTCTGTTGTTGTTTAGTTTTTATCCTGGTTCTTTATTACATGTATGAACATTGTTATTGTTAAGAGTGTTCATTGATCTGCTGGTCAAGAGAACTTACTGGGTTAGTAACCCAGCATAGGCTTAATAATATTTTGTAAATATTCGCTTAAAAATGTTTCCTCTCAAAATATCTATTAAAGTAATCTTTGATCTGCAGTTTGTTACTCTTGTTAATGGACCTGCCTAGTATGGTCCTGTGGGGCTTAATGGACCTGCCTAGTATGGTCCTGTGGGGCTTAATGGACCTGCCTAGTATGGTCCTGTGGGGCTTAATGGACCTGCCTAGTATGGTCCTGTGGGGCTTAATGGACCTGCCTAGTATGGTCCTGTGGGGCTTAATGGACCTGCCTAGTATGGTCCTGTGGGGCTTAATGGACCTGCCTAGTATGGTCCTGTCGGGCTTTTGCTGTATACCGTGTGAGTACTTTGTCTCGTGTACCGTGCGAGTACTTCCTGTCTCGTGTACCGTGCGAGTACTTCCTGTCTCGTGTACCGTGCGAGTACTTCCTGTCTCGTGTACCGTGCGAGTACTTCCTGTCTCGTGTACCGTGCGAGTACTTCCTGTCTCGTGTACCGTGCGAGTACTTCCTGTCTCGTGTACCGTGCGAGTACTTCCTGTCTCGTGTACCGTGCGAGTACTTCCTGTCTCGTGTACCGTGCGAGTACTTCCTGTCTCGTGTACCGTGCGAGTACTTCCTGTCTCGTGTACCGTGCGAGTACTTCCTGTCTCGTGTACCGTGCGAGTACTTCCTGTCTCGTGTACCGTGCGAGTACTTCCTGTCTCGTGTACCGTGCGAGTACTTCCTGTCTCGTGTACCGTGCGAGTACTTCCTGTCTCGTGTACCGTGCAAGTACTTCCTGTCTCGTGTACCGTGCGAGTACTTCCTGTCTCGTGTACCGTGCGAGTACTTCCTGTCTCGTGTACCGTGCGAGTACTTCCTGTCTCGTGTACCGTGCGAGTACTTCCTGTCTCGTGTACCGTGCGAGTACTTCCTGTCTCGTGTACCGTGCAAGTACTTCCTGTCTCGTGTACCGTGCGAGTACTTCCTGTCTCGTGTACCGTGCAAGTACTTCCTGTCTCGTGTACCGTGCGAGTACTTCCTGTCTCGTGTACCGTGCGAGTACTTCCTGTCTCGTGTACCGTGCGAGTACTTCCTGTCTCGTGTACCGTGCGAGTACTTCCTGTCTCGTGTACCGTGCGAGTACTTCCTGTCTCGTGTACCGTGCGAGTACTTCCTGTCTCGTGTACCGTGCGAGTACTTCCTGTCTCGTGTACCGTGCGAGTACTTCCTGTCTCGTGTACCGTGCGAGTACTTCCTGTCTCGTGTACCGTGCGAGTACTTCCTGTCTCGTGTACCGTGCGAGTACTTCCTGTCTCGTGTACCGTGCGAGTACTTCCTGTCTCGTGTACCGTGCGAGTACTTCCTGTCTCGTGTACCGTGCGAGTACTTCCTGTCTCGTGTACCGTGCGAGTACTTCCTGTCTCGTGTACCGTGCGAGTACTTCCTGTCTCGTGTACCGTGCAAGTACTTCCTGTCTCGTGTACCGTGCGAGTACTTCCTGTCTCGTGTACCGTGCGAGTACTTCCTGTCTCGTGTACCGTGCGAGTACTTCCTGTCTCGTGTACCGTGCGAGTACTTCCTGTCTCGTGTACCGTGCGAGTACTTCCTGTCTCGTGTACCGTGCGAGTACTTCCTGTCTCGTGTACCGTGCGAGTACTTCCTGTCTCGTGTACCGTGCGAGTACTTCCTGTCTCGTGTACCGTGCGAGTACTTCCTGTCTCGTGTACCGTGCGAGTACTTCCTGTCTCGTGTACCGTGCGAGTACTTCCTGTCTCGTGTACCGTGCGAGTACTTCCTGTCTCGTGTACCGTGCGAGTACTTCCTGTCTCGTGTACCGTGCGAGTACTTCCTGTCTCGTGTACCGTGCGAGTACTTCCTGTCTCGTGTACCGTGCGAGTACTTCCTGTCTCGTGTACCGTGCGAGTACTTCCTGTCTCGTGTACCGTGCAAGTACTTCCTGTCTCGTGTACCGTGCGAGTACTTCCTGTCTCGTGTACCGTGCAAGTACTTCCTGTCTCGTGTACCGTGCGAGTACTTCCTGTCTCGTGTACCGTGCGAGTACTTCCTGTCTCGTGTACCGTGCAAGTACTTCCTGTCTCGTGTACCGTGCGAGTACTTCCTGTCTCGTGTACCGTGCGAGTACTTCCTGTCTCGTGTACCGTGCGAGTACTTCCTGTCTCGTGTACCGTGCGAGTACTTCCTGTCTCGTGTACCGTGCAAGTACTTCCTGTCTCGTGTACCGTGCGAGTACTTCCTGTCTCGTGTACCGTGCGAGTACTTCCTGTCTCGTGTACCGTGCGAGTACTTCCTGTCTCGTGTACCGTGCGAGTACTTCCTGTCTCGTGTACCGTGCGAGTACTTCCTGTCTCGTGTACCGTGCGAGTACTTCCTGTCTCGTGTACCGTGCGAGTACTTCCTGTCTCGTGTACCGTGCAAGTACTTCCTGTCTCGTGTACCGTGCGAGTACTTCCTGTCTCGTGTACCGTGCGAGTACTTCCTGTCTCGTGTACCGTGCGAGTACTTCCTGTCTCGTGTACCGTGCGAGTACTTCCTGTCTCGTGTACCGTGCAAGTACTTCCTGTCTCGTGTACCGTGCGAGTACTTCCTGTCTCGTGTACCGTGCGAGTACTTCCTGTCTCGTGTACCGTGCGAGTACTTCCTGTCTCGTGTACCGTGCGAGTACTTCCTGTCTCGTGTACCGTGCGAGTACTTCCTGTCTCGTGTACCGTGCGAGTACTTCCTGTCTCGTGTACCGTGCGAGTACTTCCTGTCTCGTGTACCGTGCAAGTACTTCCTGTCTCGTGTACCGTGTCTCGTGTAAGTACTTCCTGTCTCGTGTACCGTGCGAGTACTTCCTGTCTCGTGTACCGTGCAAGTACTTCCTGTCTCGTGTACCGTGCGAGTACTTCCTGTCTCGTGTACCGTGCGAGTACTTCCTGTCTCGTGTACCGTGCGAGTACTTCCTGTCTCGTGTACCGTGCGAGTACTTCCTGTCTCGTGTACCGTGCGAGTACTTCCTGTCTCGTGTACCGTGCGAGTACTTCCTGTCTCGTGTACCGTGCGAGTACTTCCTGTCTCGTGTACCGTGCTAGTACTTCCTGTCTCGTGTACCGTGCGTGTACCGTGCGAGTACTTCCTGTCTCGTGTACCGTGCAAGTACTTCCTGTCTCGTGTACCGTGCAAGTACTTCCTGTCTCGTGTACCGTGCGAGTACTTCCTGTCTCGTGTACCGTGCAAGTACTTCCTGTCTCGTGTACCGTGCGAGTACTTCCTGTCTCGTGTACCGTGCAAGTACTTCCTGTCTCGTGTACCGTGCGTGCTAGTACTTCCTGTCTCGTGTACCGTGCTAGTACTTCCTGTCTCGTGTACCGTGCAAGTACTTCCTGTCTCGTGTACCGTGCGAGTACTTCCTGTCTCGTGTACCGTGCGAGTACTTCCTGTCTCGTGTACCGTGCGAGTACTTCCTGTCTCGTGTACCGTGCGAGTACTTCCTGTCTCGTGTACCGTGCAAGTACTTCCTGTCTCGTGTACCGTGCAAGTACTTCCTGTCTCGTGTACCGTGCAAGTACTTCCTGTCTCGTGTACCGTGCAAGTACTTCCTGTCTCGTGTACCGTGCGAGTACTTCCTGTCTCGTGTACCGTGCGAGTACTTCCTGTCTCGTGTACCGTGCGAGTACTTCCTGTCTCGTGTACCGTGCGAGTACTTCCTGTCTCGTGTACCGTGCAAGTACTTCCTGTCTCGTGTACCGTGCAAGTACTTCCTGTCTCGTGTACCGTGCAAGTACTTCCTGTCTCGTGTACCGTGCGAGTACTTCCTGTCTCGTGTACCGTGCAAGTACTTCCTGTCTCGTGTACCGTGCAAGTACTTCCTGTCTCGTGTACCGTGCGAGTACTTCCTGTCTCGTGTACCGTGCAAGTACTTCCTGTCTCGTGTACCGTGCAAGTACTTCCTGTCTCGTGTACCGTGCAAGTACTTCCTGTCTCGTGTACCGTGCAAGTACTTCCTGTCTCGTGTACCGTGCAAGTACTTCCTGTCTCGTGTACCGTGCGAGTACTTCCTGTCTCGTGTACCGTGCGAGTACTTCCTGTCTCGTGTACCGTGCAAGTACTTCCTGTCTCGTGTACCGTGCGAGTACTTCCTGTCTCGTGTACCGTGCAAGTACTTCCTGTCTCGTGTACCGTGCAAGTACTTCCTGTCTCGTGTACCGTGCGAGTACTTCCTGTCTCGTGTACCGTGCGAGTACTTCCTGTCTCGTGTACCGTGCGAGTACTTCCTGTCTCGTGTACCGTGCGAGTACTTCCTGTCTCGTGTACCGTGCAAGTACTTCCTGTCTCGTGTACCGTGCAAGTACTTCCTGTCTCGTGTACCGTGCGAGTACTTCCTGTCTCGTGTACCGTGCGAGTACTTCCTGTCTCGTGTACCGTGCAAGTACTTCCTGTCTCGTGTACCGTGCGAGTACTTCCTGTCTCGTGTACCGTGCGAGTACTTCCTGTCTCGTGTACCGTGCGAGTACTTCCTGTCTCGTGTACCGTGCAAGTACTTCCTGTCTCGTGTACCGTGCGAGTACTTCCTGTCTCGTGTACCGTGCGAGTACTTCCTGTCTCGTGTACCGTGCGAGTACTTCCTGTCTCGTGTACCGTGCAAGTACTTCCTGTCTCGTGTACCGTGCGAGTACTTCCTGTCTCGTGTACCGTGCAAGTACTTCGTGTCTCGTGTACCGTGTACTTCCTGTCTCGTGTACCGTGCTAGTACTTCCTGTCTCGTGTACCGTGCGAGTACTTCCTGTCTCGTGTACCGTGCAAGTACTTCCTGTCTCGTGTACCGTGCGAGTACTTCCTGTCTCGTGTACCGTGCGAGTACTTCCTGTCTCGTGTACCGTGCGAGTACTTCCTGTCTCGTGTACCGTGCGAGTACTTCCTGTCTCGTGTACCGTGCGAGTACTTCCTGTCTCGTGTACCGTGCGAGTACTTCCTGTCTCGTGTACCGTGCGAGTACTTCCTGTCTCGTGTACCGTGCGAGTACTTCCTGTCTCGTGTACCGTGCAAGTACTTCCTGTCTCGTGTACCGTGCGAGTACTTCCTGTCTCGTGTACCGTGCAAGTACTTCCTGTCTCGTGTACCGTGCGAGTACTTCCTGTCTCGTGTACCGTGCAAGTACTTCCTGTCTCGTGTACCGTGCGAGTACTTCCTGTCTCGTGTACCGTGCGAGTACTTCCTGTCTCGTGTACCGTGCGAGTACTTCCTGTCTCGTGTACCGTGCGAGTACTTCCTGTCTCGTGTACCGTGCGAGTACTTCCTGTCTCGTGTACCGTGCGAGTACTTCCTGTCTCGTGTACCGTGCGAGTACTTCCTGTCTCGTGTACCGTGCAAGTACTTCCTGTCTCGTGTACCGTGCGAGTACTTCCTGTCTCGTGTACCGTGCGAGTACTTCCTGTCTCGTGTACCGTGCGAGTACTTCCTGTCTCGTGTACCGTGCGAGTACTTCCTGTCTCGTGTACCGTGCAAGTACTTCCTGTCTCGTGTACCGTGCGAGTACTTCCTGTCTCGTGTACCGTGCGAGTACTTCCTGTCTCGTGTACCGTGCAAGTACTTCCTGTCTCGTGTACCGTGCGAGTACTTCCTGTCTCGTGTACCGTGCGAGTACTTCCTGTCTCGTGTACCGTGCGAGTACTTCCTGTCTCGTGTACCGTGCGAGTACTTCCTGTCTCGTGTACCGTGCGAGTACTTCCTGTCTCGTGTACCGTGCGAGTACTTCCTGTCTCGTGTACCGTGCGAGTACTTCCTGTCTCGTGTACCGTGCGAGTACTTCCTGTCTCGTGTACCGTGCAAGTACTTCCTGTCTCGTGTACCGTGCAAGTACTTCCTGTCTCGTGTACCGTGCGAGTACTTCCTGTCTCGTGTACCGTGCGAGTACTTCCTGTCTCGTGTACCGTGCGAGTACTTCCTGTCTCGTGTACCGTGCAAGTACTTCCTGTCTCGTGTACCGTGCGAGTACTTCCTGTCTCGTGTACCGTGCGAGTACTTCCTGTCTCGTGTACCGTGCGAGTACTTCCTGTCTCGTGTACCGTGCGAGTACTTCCTGTCTCGTGTACCGTGCGAGTACTTCCTGTCTCGTGTACCGTGCAAGTACTTCCTGTCTCGTGTACCGTGCAAGTACTTCCTGTCTCGTGTACCGTGCGAGTACTTCCTGTCTCGTGTACCGTGCGAGTACTTCCTGTCTCGTGTACCGTGCGAGTACTTCCTGTCTCGTGTACCGTGCAAGTACTTCCTGTCTCGTGTACCGTGCGAGTACTTCCTGTCTCGTGTACCGTGCGAGTACTTCCTGTCTCGTGTACCGTGCGAGTACTTCCTGTCTCGTGTACCGTGCGAGTACTTCCTGTCTCGTGTACCGTGCGAGTACTTCCTGTCTCGTGTACCGTGCGAGTCTTCCTGTCTCGTGTACCGTGCGAGTACTTCCTGTCTCGTGTACCGTGCGAGTACTTCCTGTCTCGTGTACCGTGCGAGTACTTCCTGTCTCGTGTACCGTGCGAGTACTTCCTGTCTCGTGTACCGTGCGAGTACTTCCTGTCTCGTGTACCGTGCGAGTACTTCCTGTCTCGTGTACCGTGCGAGTACTTCCTGTCTCGTGTACCGTGCGAGTACCTTACATGTAGTTACAGTTGATCTTCCATAGAAATTTTTGTTTTATTGAAATCGGCGCTTCACTGTGAGGCTTCACTGTGAAGCTTCACTGTGAGGCTTCACTGTGAAGCTTCACTGTGAGGCTTCCCTCAGAGGCTTCGCTCTGAGGCTTCCCTAACAGGCTTCCCTTCGAGGCTTCTCTGTGAGGCTTCTCTCAGAGGCTTTCCTATGAAGCTTCCCTCAGAGGCCTCCCTCTGAGGCTTCCCGCTGAGGCTTCACTGTGAGTTTTATTGACAGTGTCGACTTTTATATTTGTATTCTCTTTTTTGGCACTTTGTGATAGCTCTTTTCTGCTTTTTGGTACACACACACACACACACACACACACACACACACACACACACACACACACACACACACACACACACACACACACACACACACACACACATACACATGCTCTTGTGTACCTGTAATAAGGTCATGAAGGGTTGACTTGCTTCCACAGGGGTGCTTGGCGAGAAGTTTGGGAAAGGCCAAGGAGAACATCAGTATTGGAGACCAGGAACCGGAGGACCGTCACAAGGACGATTGCAGAAAGTACAAGGCCAGCGTCACCTACAACAGACAGGGCTTCTACGCTTACAAGTACCCTTCTACACTCTCCGATAACCTTCCCAGGAGCAAACCCAAGGAGCAGTTCGAGTTGGTGATGATGGGTGCCAGTTTGTGAGGTTGTTGATCACTGGTGACTATGTTGTAAGTAGGTTGATTAATACATTTAAACATCAACCATTGTGAGTGATGTATGAGAGGTAATGGCTCAGCCTGTGTGTGTGTGTGTGTGTGTGTGTGTGTGTGTGTGTGTGTGTGTGTGTGTGTGTGTGTGTGTGTGTGTGTGTGTATGTATGTGTGTGTTCCTGGGAAACTGGCAGAAAGTTAACATGACCGACGTGTAGGATCCTCAAGATGACCAGAGCAAGCGTTTAATAGATGACTCTTCGCTCAAAATCTGGCTTGAATAAGTTTACCCGTTGAGCGAAAAGTTGTGTAATAGAGGCTTGTTCTATATGTGACTCCTGTTTTACCCTTCCCGCGAAAGATTAACATTTCCTGGTTTCGTTGACGATACTTCCACACCAGTGTGTACCATTGTTATGATGGTACTCTGTGTGTAGTGTGTACCATTGTTATGATGGTACTCTATGTGTAGTGTGTACCATTGTTATGATGGTACTCTAGTGTGCACCATTGTTATGATGGTACTCTGTGTAGTGTGTACCATTGTTATGATGGTACTCTGTAGTGTGTACCATTGTTATGATGGTACTCTCTGTGTAGTGTGTACCATTGTTATGATGGTACTCTCTGTGCAGTGTGTACCATTGTTATGATGGTACCCTGTAGTGTGTACCATTACTATGATGGTACTCTATGTGTAGTGTGTACCATTGTTATGGTACTCTCTGTGTAGTGTGTACCATTGTTATGATTCTACTCTGTGTAGTGTGTACCATTGTTATGATGGTACTCTGTGTGTAGTGTGTACCATTGTTATGATGGTACTCTGTAGTGTGCACCATTGTTATGATGGTACTCTGTGTAGTGTGTACCATTGTTATGATGGTACTCTATGTGTAGTGTGTACCATTGTTATGATGGTACTCTATGTGTAGTGTGTACCATTGTTATGATGGTACTCTGTAGTGTGCACCATTGTTATGATGGTACTCTCTCATTGTGTAGTGTGTATCATTGTTATAATGGTACTCTTCTTACTCGTTGCTCTCACCATGGCAACACGTACACATCATACACTCACTAGCACATTGTTACATCACCCTGTGGATGGTATTCTGTCGTTGAGTCCCTTCGAGGGAGTAAAGCCAAGAAATTACAATCACCCTTCCTTTGAATCAAACCTGATTACCTTCCACTCCCCAAGCGCTCTTTGACACTATTATATTCGCTCTTCCCCGTGAATATAATCATGGTAATCTATCGAATTTCTATTAAGGTTTTCGGATTTTATTTAATATTACGAGGCGACTTTTGAAAGATTTTTTAGTATGCTTTTTGGGTCATACCCCATAAAATCTATTGTCATTAACGTCAGCTCAGCATTTTGTGTTCCCCGAATGTATATAATGTAGTTTAAACGTGATACGAGATTGTGATGACGTTTAATAAACTGTATTTTGGACTTTGTTAGGCCAGCGTGATGTGTGCTGCTTATGTCTCACGAAGGCAAGGTGACCCAGAGAAGAAACAATCACCATCATTTACTTGTACAACACATATATTAGATTCAGTTATCCGCAGAACAGTAAGATTCTCTCACTACTTCCAGAGTGCAGCCACTCTGTTTACCACTGCTGGAAGTCTGGCAGACCAGGTTCCTCGAATAATTTCATAGATATACTGACAGTAGCAGGTTAAAACGGCTGTCCTACTGACGGTGTTACTGAAGGCTGTTATGCACATTAATAACTACCATCACTTCATGACGTGCAGTGATGGCAGCTTATCATCATGGAAGAGGATTTATATTAATGCCGTTGTATACAAACTGCAGTTGGTCATTTGTCTTGGCAGTATATTCGTACAGAACACACTGAGCTTATTGTCTCCAAAGGTTTGGTTAAACTGATTTTATGCAGTAAGGGCACATCCGTTAGGTGACGTCACTAATGATTTTCTTCTCCCCGCCTACACTACAGTTGATCTACATTATATATGTATTCCTCTATTTTTGTGTTTCTGTATTGGATTAATAAACCCCTGGTTGGCGAAACAGTTCAGATATAAAGTTACCTAAACATTGCATAAGTGTCTCTTTTATACAAGAGTAGTGTTTGTATTAAGTATATATATATATATATATATATATATATATATATATATATATATATATATATATATATATATATATATATATATATATATATATATATATGTATGTATGTATGTATTTTTGAGAAGTATTTCTGTACCATTGTGAAATTTATAAAATAAAAGCTAAGACTTCAGACTTTCAGTATTTCTCACATAAGACTTTTAAGTTTGAGAAGAATCCTAGGGTACTATATGCAACTTTATTTTAGATGGAATCATTGCCGGTGACCTGGGAATGCTGGAGCTGCTCAAACCCCTCCAAAATAGTAATAATAATATTAAAAGCTTTAAAACAAATCTCCTAGTACTCCTTCCAGTCAGATAGCTGCCCCTAAGCCGCCACAGTATAAAAATTCTGGAGTCGCTCCTGAATGGGATGGAAAACCTGGCTGCAGTGCGCCAGCTCTTGGTCATCCTCGAAGCAGTTGATCACGTTGAAGGACACCGCTCTGTTTCTTAGCGAAAAAAACTCCACCTTTATGTATCTTAGCGAAGAAAACTCCACCTTTATGTATCTTAGCGAAGAAAACTCCACCTTTATGTATTAAGTGCTGAAGAGATAAACGAAATCCGTTTTCTAATACGAGCTTTTACGGAGGTTAGACGAATATATGTGTACAAGAGTTGGGTTTGAGAAACCCTGAATAGCTTGATTCAGTGGGCCTGCTGCAGTGCTCCAATTTTGTTATATGTTCCTAAGTTTTTAAGTCTAGATTAGAGCAGTAGCCACTGACCATCTCTAGTTCTTATCTCTGGTATGTCAATAGTCATTGTAGTGAAAATTGTAATGAACGAATGTAAGGATTAGGTGTATATTGAACGATAACTTACCGGTCTTGCGCTAAGCAAATAAAGGATCGGACTTTTACCACTCCTTGCGCTCAATGACCCACACAACTGTAGGGTTTCAAATGAACAATGTAAATAGTTCACTTTAGTTAGCAGGATTCTAATGTGTGGTCCTGGGATTACCATTGTGACGTGCTTGCACGTTTTACCACAGAGTTGGTCACTGGTTCCCAGTTGGGAACCAGTGACCAATTCAGTGACCAGCCAGAGTTGGTCACTTGGCTCCCAGTTCTCACAGTCAGTTTCTTTATAATTAAATTTTTGCCATCATCAGTAAATTTGCCTTTGTTTTGTTTGCTCTATGTGCTGCTTCTTACTGGATTTATATTACTGCTCTTGCTCTCATATTCGTGTTTTGGACATCTAATGCTCTACTGTACTGAGGAATGTTATCAATAATTACCATCCTCTTTATGTTCATCCTACTGTGTAGTCCCAGAGATCTGTGCTATAGTGGTCAATAATCTCTTCAAAACTCCACACATATTAACAAAGCACGGTACAGGTTGGGTTAGAACTCACGGCAAGTGAGTCTGGAGTCTTATGACTCGCTTACCATGAGTTCTAATCCCACCCGTAGTGGTTTGTTTGTGTTATTACGATTTCGTGAGTCCACACATATTTGATCCATAGGGTCATCAGTTCCCCCTCCCATTTTTTCCTCTCTTTTTACTCTATAGTATTCCCTGCGAATACTTCATTTGCTATTCCATTAAGTATGATCTCTGCTATTGCTATTCTATCTGTCTTTCTTTCTGTTATTTTCTTCATATCGCAGCTGTTATTTGCAATGCCATTTACATTTGTTTACAAGACTTATAATTCTTCAGTTGTCACCATTTGATGCTATTGTTATCTGCTTGTCAGACTGGGAGGGGCTGGGGAAGGTGTTTCCCGTGCATGTGTGATGGATCTGCTGGGCGTGTGAGGTATTTACTCTCAGGGAAAAATCTCTCTTGATGAATGAGAATTTGTTAACTGATGTCTTGAGGTGGTGGTTCAAATGAGGCGTGAGTGTGTCTTCTTACCTGTTTGTGGTTGTAGGGGTCGTGTCACAGCTCCTGGCTCCGCCTCTTCACTGGTCGCCACTAGGTCCACACCCTTCTTCATGAACTTCATCGTATCTTTTCTTAAAGCTAATTATGCATCCCGCCTCCACTACCTCACTCTCCAGAGTATTTCATTTCCTGACAACTCTGTGGCTGAAGAAGAACTTCCTAACATCCCTGTGACTCAGCTGAGTCTTCATCTTCTAATTGTGACCCCCTTGTTGCTTTATCCCATCTCTGAAACATTCTGTCCCTATCTACCTTGTCAATTCCTCTCAGTATTTTGTATGTCGTTATCGTGTCTCCTCCTATCTCCTTGTACTCCAGTGTCGTCAGGTCGATTTCACTTTACCTCACCTCGTAGGACATACCCCTTAACTCCTGGAGTAGTCTTGTTGCAAACCTTTGCACTTTCTCTAATTTCTTGACGTGTTGCCAAGGTGTGGGTTCCATACTGGTGCTGCTTATCCCAATATGGAGCTTACGTACAGGATGTATAGTCTTGAACGATTCCTTGCTAAGGTGTCGAAACGCTATTCTTTGGTTTGCCAGGCGCCCATATTCTGAAGCAGTTGTCTGGTTGATGTGCGCATGAGATGTGCTTGGTATTATACTCACTCCAAGATTGTTTTCCTTGAGTGAGGTTTGAAGTCTTTGGCCCCCTAGCCTTTGACCTTCCTCAATCTTCATGACTTTGTACTTGGTGCGGTTCAACTCCAGGAGCCAGTTGTTGGATCAGGCTTGCAGCGCCTGGGGGGGATGTGGAAGGCATTCAGGCTTAATTCGGGGAACTGGAGCACAGATCCAATTCCCTAAATCAAGAGTCCCTCACCAACATCAAGGAACCTTCCTTGAGGGGCCCGCTCGTCACAGTCGCCCAATATGACGCTTCGTCGCGTACCATCGCTCGTTTCCTTTCTGTCAGGTATTTTCTGATCCACTGCGATGCCTTTCCTGTTATACCTGCCTGCTCCTCTAGCTTTTTGCATTAATCTCTTGTGTGGAACTGTGTCGAAAGTCTTCTTACAATCCAAGAAAATGCAGTCTACCCACCCATCTCTCTACTGCCTTCTGTTACCTTGTCGTAAAACTCCAGTAGGTTTGTGACACAGGATTTCCCCTCCCTAGAACTGTGCTGGTTATCGATAATTCTTTTCTAGCTGCTCCATCAGTCTTCCTGAAACTTCTCCATGACTTTGCAGTGAGAGAGAGAGAGAGAGAGAGAGAGAGAGAGAGAGAGAGAGAGAGAGAGAGAGAGAGAGAGAGAGAGAGACAGACAGACAGACAGACAGACAGAGACAGACAGAGACAGGGTGAGAGTGAGAGTGTGTGTGTGTGTATGTGAGTGAGAGGACACAGGAAGACTACGAAAAAAGAGCATGGGCAAATTTTAATTGAATTTAGCCGAGGCAGTGAACAGGCGTCCACCAGTAACAGGATGGAGCATTGTTGTTGTAGCGTTGCTGTGGAAACCAGCATCAGCACTCTCTGATACAATATATATCTTTATTGAGATATCTGCTTTGAGTACCATGCAAATACTTCAATAATACCGCCATCGCCACCACCACCCTCCTGGCGTTTCAGATACCACACCTGTAGCAGCAACAGCACTACCATCTCCTTCTCTCCGACCACACATGCATTATTATTATTATTACTATTCTTAAAAGGGAAGGCTGGACCCGAATGATTTTTTTCCTTGAAGTTATAACGGGTGAGGTGATGGAGTTAGAGAGGCGATACACAGTTTACGAGGGATTTTGTATATTCATGGAGAAGTGTTAGAACTGTTGGGGTCATACAGTTCTTGGGAATGGATAAAGGTAATCAGGCTTCATCCGAGAAAATGAAAAAGTAACTCCAGTTCCTTGGATCAAGATCATCTAGGCTTCCCACCACTGAAGGGTACCATGACTATTTAGGTCGTGATAATATGTGTAAACATACGAATGAGACCATTTATATTATTATTATAATAATAAAGAAACGCTAAACCTACAAGGGTCATACAGCAAGAGAGACCATTTATATCATGGTATTTGTAAAAAGATAAATGAGAAAGACCCTTTATGTTATGGTACCATCAGCAAGACCAGAGAGAGACCATTTAGGTCAAGGTACCATATATGAACAGACCAGTGAGACCATATAGGTTATGGTACCATGTGTAGCCAGACCGCTAAGACCAATGAGGTCATGGTGCCATTTGTAAAGCTAGCAGTGATAGGGACAGTTCAGGTCCTGAGATAAAAGCTGTGTCTGTAACTCAGCAGTTGCATGAGGGGTGTCAAGGAAGACTTAACTCACTTGAGCTCAGGGGTAGATAGTTATTGTGACTGGTGGGCCACGTCATCACCTCAACCAGCTTAGATAATCTTAACAAGTCACACAAAACCAGCTGAGATAAGCTTCGTGGCCCACCCACTTTTGTCCTTTTAAAATCGTAAAATGTTTAACAATATCTGAGATTCATATCTTCCATTTGTACATAGGAAAGACTAAGGTACATTGTTGATATCTTTATAACAATGGTATACATTACTATTATTATTAGCATAACGAAGCGCTAAACCCTTAAGGGTCATACAGCGCTGCAGGGTAGGGTGTGTTAAGGTCAGAGACCAGTGAGGGGTGGAGAGTATAACAGAGGCAGAGTAAGGTCAGGAGTGCTAAACTGTATTATTATTATTATTATTTAAATAACGATACAGAATACGGTCAATAGATGGGTCAGACATGTGTGATACTGGGTTATCTTTATTGACGATCACTACAACTATCAGTGTTGCACACTCGCCTTATTCGTATGCATTATTGATATTTAATAAAGAAGGTTTGAAGAACAGCACATTGAGTGGACATTTATTTAGTAAAAAATTTTCATATTCGTGAGAAAGTGAGAATCCCACTTTATAAAAATATTGTAAACCTTAATATTCACCTATAGCATACAATAAATAGCCTAAGTGAAAATAAATTAATTTTTTTTTTCTCAGTGAAAAAAGCAGCTCATTAGTAAATTTTTTGTGCATTTTTTTTTCGAAATGTTGAAAATATGAGTTCTTTCAATGGGAGCAATGACAGCGTTAAACTTGAAGTTCGGCGTTGTAGTGTTCAGTACTGCACCAGTGTAGTCATCGTTGTAGTGTTCAGTACTGCTCCAGTGTAGTCATCGTTGTAGTGTTCAGTACTGCTCCAGTGTAGTCATCGTTGTAGTGTTCAGTACTGCTCCAGTGTAGTCATCGTTGTAGTGTTCAGTACTGCACCAGTGTAGTCATCGTTGTAGTGTTCAGTACTGCACCAGTGTAGTCATCGTTGTAGTGTTCAGTACTGCTCCAGTGTAGTCATCGTTGTAGTGTTCAGTACTGCACCAGTGTAGTCATCGTTGTAGTGTTCAGTACTGCACCAGTGTAGTCATCGTTGTAGTGTTCAGTACTGCACCAGTGTAGTCATCGTTGTAGTGTTCAGTACTGCTCCAGTGTAGTCATGGTTGTAGTGTTCAGTACTGCACCAGTGTAGTCATCGTTGTAGTGTTCAGTACTGCACCAGTGTAGTCATCGTTGTAGTGTTCAGTACTGCACCAGTGTAGTCATCGTTGTAGTGTTCAGTACTGCACCAGTGTAGTCATCGTTGTAGTGTTCAGTACTGCACCAGTGTAGTCATCGTTGTAGTGTTCAGTACTGCTCCAGTGTAGTCATCGTTGTAGTGTTCAGTACTGCACCAGTGTAGTCATCGTTGTAGTGTTCAGTACTGCACCAGTGTAGTCATCGTTGTAGTGTTCAGTACTGCACCAGTGTAGTCATCGTTGTAGTGTTCAGTACTGCACCAGTGTAGTCATCGTTGTAGTGTTCAGTACTGCACCAGTGTAGTCATCGTTGTAGTGTTCAGTACTGCACCAGTGTAGTCATCGTTGTAGTGTTCAGTACTGCTCCAGTGTAGTCATCGTTGTAGTGTTCAGTACTGCACCAGTGTAGTCATCGTTGTAGTGTTCAGTACTGCACCAGTGTAGTCATCGTTGTAGTGTTCAGTACTGCACCAGTGTAGTCATCGTTGTAGTGTTCAGTACTGCACCAGTGTAGTCATCGTTGTAGTGTTCAGTACTGCACCAGTGTAGTCATCGTTGTAGTGTTCAGTACTGTTCCAGTGTAGTCATCGTTGTAGTGTTCAGTACTGCACCAGTGTAGTCATCGTTGTAGTGTTCAGTACTGCTCCAGTGTAGTCATCGTTGTAGTGTTCAGTACTGCACCAGTGTAGTCATCGTTGTAGTGTTCAATACTGCACCAGTGTAGTCATCGTTGTAGTGTTCAGTACTGCACCAGTGTAGTCATCGTTGTAGTGTTCAGTACTGCACCAGTGTAGTCATCGTTGTAGTGTTCAGTACTGCACCAGTGTAGTCATCGTTGTAGTGTTCAGTACTGCACCAGTGTAGTCATCGTTGTAGTGTTCAGTACTGCACCAGTGTAGTCATCGTTGTAGTGTTCAGTACTGCACCAGTGTAGTCATCGTTGTAGTGTTCAGTACTGCACCAGTGTAGTCATCGTTGTAGTGTTCAGTACTGCACCAGTGTAGTCATCGTTGTAGTGTTCAGTACTGCACCAGTGTAGTCATCGTTGTAGTGTTCAGTACTGCTCCAGTGTAGTCATCGTTGTAGTGTTCAATACTGCACCAGTGTAGTCATCGTTGTAGTGTTCAGTACTGCACCAGTGTAGTCATCGTTGTAGTGTTCAGTACTGCACCAGTGTAGTCATCGTTGTAGTGTTCAGTACTGCTCCAGTGTAGTCATCGTTGTAGTGTTCAGTACTGCACCAGTGTAGTCATCGTTGTAGTGTTCAGTACTGCTCCAGTGTAGTCATCGTTGTAGTGTTCAGTACTGCACCAGTGTAGTCATCGTTGTAGTGTTCAGTACTGCACCAGTGTAGTCATCGTTGTAGTGTTCAGTACTGCTCCAGTGTAGTCATCGTTGTAGTGTTCAGTACTGCACCAGTGTAGTCATCGTTGTAGTGTTCAGTACTGCACCAGTGTAGTCATCGTTGTAGTGTTCAGTACTGCTCCAGTGTAGTCATCGTTGTAGTGTTCAGTACTGCACCAGTGTAGTCATCGTTGTAGTGTTCAGTACTGCACCAGTGTAGTCATCGTTGTAGTGTTCAGTACTGCACCAGTGTAGTCATCGTTGTAGTGTTCAGTACTGCTCCAGTGTAGTCATCGTTGTAGTGTTCAGTACTGCACCAGTGTAGTCATCGTTGTAGTGTTCAGTACTGCACCAGTGTAGTCATCGTTGTAGTGTTCAGTACTGCACCAGTGTAGTCATCGTTGTAGTGTTCAGTACTGCACCAGTGTAGTCATCGTTGTAGTGTTCAGTACTGCACCAGTGTAGTCATCGTTGTAGTGTTCAGTACTGCACCAGTGTAGTCATCGTTGTAGTGTTCAGTACTGCTCCAGTGTAGTCATCGTTGTAGTGTTCAGTACTGCTCCAGTGTAGTCATCGTTGTAGTGTTCAGTACTGCACCAGTGTAGTCATCGTTGTAGTGTTCAGTACTGCACCAGTGTAGTCATCGTTGTAGTGTTCAGTACTGCACCAGTGTAGTCATCGTTGTAGTGTTCAGTACTGCACCAGTGTAGTCATCGTTGTAGTGTTCAGTACTGCACCAGTGTAGTCATCGTTGTAGTGTTCAGTACTGTTCCAGTGTAGTCATCGTTGTAGTGTTCAGTACTGCACCAGTGTAGTCATCGTTGTAGTGTTCAGTACTGCTCCAGTGTAGTCATCGTTGTAGTGTTCAGTACTGCACCAGTGTAGTCATCGTTGTAGTGTTCAATACTGCACCAGTGTAGTCATCGTTGTAGTGTTCAGTACTGCACCAGTGTAGTCATCGTTGTAGTGTTCAGTACTGCACCAGTGTAGTCATCGTTGTAGTGTTCAGTACTGCACCAGTGTAGTCATCGTTGTAGTGTTCAGTACTGCACCAGTGTAGTCATCGTTGTAGTGTTCAGTACTGCACCAGTGTAGTCATCGTTGTAGTGTTCAGTACTGCACCAGTGTAGTCATCGTTGTAGTGTTCAGTACTGCACCAGTGTAGTCATCGTTGTAGTGTTCAGTACTGCACCAGTGTAGTCATCGTTGTAGTGTTCAGTACTGCACCAGTGTAGTCATCGTTGTAGTGTTCAGTACTGCTCCAGTGTAGTCATCGTTGTAGTGTTCAATACTGCACCAGTGTAGTCATCGTTGTAGTGTTCAGTACTGCACCAGTGTAGTCATCGTTGTAGTGTTCAGTACTGCACCAGTGTAGTCATCGTTGTAGTGTTCAGTACTGTTCCAGTGTAGTCATCGTTGTAGTGTTCAGTACTGCACCAGTGTAGTCATCGTTGTAGTGTTCAGTACTGCTCCAGTGTAGTCATCGTTGTAGTGTTCAGTACTGCACCAGTGTAGTCATCGTTGTAGTGTTCAGTACTGCACCAGTGTAGTCATCGTTGTAGTGTTCAGTACTGCACCAGTGTAGTCATCGTTGTAGTGTTCAGTACTGCTCCAGTGTAGTCATCGTTGTAGTGTTCAGTACTGCACCAGTGTAGTCATCGTTGTAGTGTTCAGTACTGCACCAGTGTAGTCATCGTTGTAGTGTTCAGTACTGCTCCAGTGTAGTCATCGTTGTAGTGTTCAGTACTGCACCAGTGTAGTCATCGTTGTAGTGTTCAGTACTGCTCCAGTGTAGTCATCGTTGTAGTGTTCAGTACTGCACCAGTGTAGTCATCGTTGTAGTGTTCAGTACTGCTCCAGTGTAGTCATCGGTGGTGTTCAGTACTGCTCCAGTGTAGTCATCGTTGTAGTGTTCAGTACTGCACCAGTGTAGTCATCGTTGTAGTGTTCAGTACTGCTCCAGTGTAGTCATCGTTGTAGTGTTCAGTACTGCACCAGTGTAGTCATCGTTGTAGTGTTCAGTACTGCACCAGTGTAGTCATCGTTGTAGTGTTCAGTACTGCTCCAGTGTAGTCATCGTTGTAGTGTTCAGTGCTGCTCCAGTGTAGTCATCGGTGGTGTTCAGTACTGCTCCAGGGTAGTCATCGTTGCAGTGCTCAGTACTCTCAGGGTAGTCATCGTTGCAGTGCTCAGTACTCTCAGGGTAGTCATCATCGTTGCAGTGTTCAGTACTGCTCCAGGGTAGTCATCGTTGCAGTGTTCAGTACTGCTCCAGGGTAGTCATCGTTGCAGTGTTCAGTACTGCTCCAGGGTAGTCATCGTTGCAGTGTTCAGTACTGCTCCAGGGTAGTCATCGTTGCAGTGTTCAGTACTGCTCCAGGGTAGTCATCGTTGCAGTGTTCAGTACTGCTCCAGGGTAGTCATCGTTGCAGTGCTCAGTACTCTCCAGGGTAGTCATCGTTGCAGTGCTCAGTACTCTCCAGGGTAGTCATCGTTGCAGTGCTCAGTACTCTCCAGGGTGGCCATCAATGTACATGTGTGTTGATCCCGTCAATACAAATATTCTTCGAACACGAATCTCGAATTTTTGAAATGCAAAATTGTTAGATAGAACTTCAATTACTTTAAAAGGAATGAATCACAGTGCAGATCAGTGAGGTGGAGTCGCATATTAACTGCGACTTTATCAACAACCGCGGAGACAGGAGAAGCAACTGTGGATATGTCACGTTCCATCATTTTAGAATTTTGGAATAAATGAGTAAAACGGCAAGTCAAGCAGTAAGAAAGAAAACTATGGTTTTCATTACAAACAATAATCTGTAATAGAGCTGAAAATTGAGTTAACTGCTTTTGTGTGAGGCGCTGAGGTTCCGTCTTCCGCAAGGACTCAAGCCTCTGAGCTCTCAGACAAGACTGCAGAGTATAGCAGCGACTCTGCTCTAAGAAAGGCTCTACTTAGTTTTCTACCTGACCAGATAAAAGAAGCAATTTTTGTTAAAAATGGTTTGATACCGTAATGTAACTCATGTGCAAAGGATCCTTTTTCTTAAATTTTGGGAATAAATTTGTTCATATGACCCATACCCTAATCCTGGGTCAAAAGTAAACAAAGAAACCAAAAGAGGAAAGAAAGGGAAATTAGCCGGCTATCAATCTTGGGGTTGAGGGGGAGGGGGGGGCACGAGTACTGAAGGTACGAAGACTGGCTCACAGATGGCGCTGACATACTCACCTCAGCAGGTGAGGGGCAACCATAATAAACTATTGAAATCACGCAACAATACACACCTAATGTTATCGGGAATGTTCAGTTGAGGGTGTTGGCAGGTCTTGCTGGTGGGACTCCAACACTCGCTCTTGGTTACTACATAATCAAATCAAAATGAATTCTTTGTTGAATTAGTGAACCAGATATGATCCGCTGGTCGTGTTTCGTCCGCTCTTGGTCTAGGTGATCTGTGACCCCTTCGAGTTTAGACCTTTCCCATAATCAATAATAAAATCTCAAGTGTGGATTCAATATTTTTAAGATAATAAAGACTGTGAAGTAATATAATGATAGTGAGTGTACTATAGCACATGTACACACTGACAGTGCTCCAGTACCGCTTCATGTATGCTCGCGCGCGCGCGCACACACACACACACACACACACACACACACACACACACACACACACACACACACACACACACACACACACACACACACACACACACACAACGTGTAAACAAAATTCAGTGCCTGGATGCTGGCAAAGGGCTCTTGATCTAAGGAATTAAAGTTATCTTCACCTGCCTGGGATCAAAGCTAATTACTTACCATTCCTTATGCACTGTATGAACCCTACGGGTTTAGCGCTCCTACGACTATAATAATAACACTGATGACTGGCACTAATCAGCGTGTTAACAGTAATACAAATCAGTAATTATTATTATAGTAAGGATAACTGCTAAACTCGTAGGGGTATAGCGCCGAGGTAATAAGAGGCAATCAGGTTCGATCCAAGGAAATAATCTGAGAACTGCTGAAAACGGTAATAAAGCATTACTCGATTATTGTTATTATTATTATTATTCAGAGAGCACTAAATCAGATGGATCACAGAGAAACATTCCCTTAACTCTTTGTTGACCAAGAATTTTTTTTTTACTCAATTTTCCAGACTTAGAAGCTGTAATCTTACATCACATCATTTCATAGCCCAGCCTTAAGTTATACTACCACAACATCGACTGAGAGCCACAACAGTCGACTAACACTCAGGTATCTGCTTACTGCTAGGTGAACAGAGGCAGGAAACATACCCAACGTTTCCACCCGTGCCGGGGACTGAACCACGTACATTTAGTATATGAGCTCAGTGCGCTAGTATGTTATAGTTTGGCACATTCTAAAACCTGTTTACTCTTAGGACTTTTGCTGTAACTTTTCATAGTTTCTTTGTTATGTCTGACTGTGAGTCTAAACAGTCATTACTGTTAGTATTACTTTGGAGGGTTTGTGAACCACCCTCTTCTAAGTCTAGAACGACACAACTTCAATATTTCAATTCCTCACTCCACTTGGGAAGGAGTTGGGACTTTTTGATTCGTTACTTTTGGATGACGAGGAGTTTTCCATATTGGATAGAGGTCATGTCAAAAATTCCAAGAGCCCTTGAAAGCCTCTTAAAAGGCCTTAAAAAATGTAACATTTATAATATTACTTGCGCAACAAAGAATACATCTTCGACTGCAACAAAAGTACATCGACTAAATTCATCACAGATATATACAATATTTGCACACTCATACGAAACTGTTCATTCATTTCATTAAGAAAATAGCGTAAGTTTATTGTAATATATACAGTACTTAAATATCCATAAAATAAAAGATGAAGATGTTGTGGACAACAACACATGACAGGGATCGCACACAGCGCCTTGCAGGTTTTAATCAAAAGTTTGCATATCCCTGCTTAATACATGGTTCCCCAGATACCACCTTCTTATTGTACATGTTTCACCTGCTGCCGTCTCGTTAGTTCATGTTCTACTGGCTGCCACCTTGGTAGTTCATGTTCTGCTGTCTGTCACCTTGGTAGTTCATGTTCTACTGGCTGTCACCTTGGTAGTTCATGTTCTACTGGCTGTCACCTTGGTAGTTCATGTTCTACTGGCTGTCACCTTGGTAGTTCATGTTCTACTGGCTGTCACCTTGGTAGTTCATGTTCTACTGGCTGTCACCTTGGTAGTTCATGTTCTACTGGCTGTCACCTTGGTAGTTCATGTTCTGCTGTCTGTCACCTTGGTAGTTCATGTTCTACTGGCTGTCACCTTGGTAGTTCATGTTCTACTGGCTGTCACCTTGGTAGTTCATGTTCTACTGGCTGTCACCTTGGTAGTTCATGTTCTACTGGCTGTCACCTTGGTAGTTCATGTTCTACTGGCTGTCACCTTGGTAGTTCATGTTCTACTGGCTGTCACCTTGGTAGTTCATGTTCTACTGTCTCCCATCTCGTTAATTCATGTTCTACTGGCTGCCACCTCGTTAGTTCATGTTCTACTGGCTCCCACCTCGTTAGTTCGTGTCCTACTGGTTGCCACCTCGTTAATTTGTTCCACTCATGATGTTATTATTGATAAAGCGTCAAGGGTTGAGATCCTCCATGCAATGGAGACTCTGTTGATTATCAGATTATCTAATGGTGGAGACTTGATTATTAGAAGATTATCCCTTCTGGTGGAAACTTGATTATCAGGAGATTATCCCTCCTGGTGGAGACTTATCAGAAGATTATCCCTCTCGGTGGAGACTTCGTTTATTATTAGAAGGTTATTCCTTCTTTCCACACCGACTTGGTTGATTTTTTCAGATGCATCCCGCGTGATGGAATATAACAGGTAAACAAAGCTGGTGTTCCCACTGCGTAACTCATACAGAGTTGTGTAGCAGCACACTGATGACGGATCCAGTTTTGTTAAATACAAATAATTATTCTTTGCACGGAAAATAGTGAAAGGATAGTTATGCCAAGTTTTGATATGTGAGATTGTTGTTTGTTAATAAAAAAAATTGTCGAACCTTGTTCAGATTCAAGAAATATTGAAAAACTTGCTTTACCTGAGAATCTGCATATCTCTGTCACTGTTCGTGGAGGTAATGAATATTCACGTTACCCCTGGGGGAGGTGTTGTTTCTTCATGTTACCCCCTGGGGGAGGTGGTGTATCTTTGTTACACCCTGGGGAGGTGGTGTATCCATGTTACTGCTGGGGGAGGTGTTGTATTTTCAGGTTACCCCTGGGGGAGTGATGAATATTCACGTTACCCCTGGGAGAGGTGTTGCATCTACAAGTTAGTCTACTTTTCTGTGTTTGGGAGAGAATGCAAAATGTGTTTTTGTAAAAAAAATTGTATATAATATACCATATAGGACTTTTAGTGTTGTTTACTTTCTTGTTTATTAAGGACTGAAGCCTTGATCCTTATTTAATAAGGACTTTAGTAGTCTTGATCCTTGTTTAATAAGGACTGAAGCTTGATCCTTGTTAGGCGAAAGCTTAATATCTTAAAATAATGTGAAGCCTTGGCGGTTGTGGTGAAGACTTGTGTTTAGTCGACTTAATGTGTAAAAGTGTACAAACTCGCCCAGAATTGCTCTAAGAGACCGGGAAGTGCTCTATGGACCCTGAAGTGTGCTAATTGGTTCGTACGGGTTTGGAAGTGCACTATCCGGTCTGGAAGTACTGTAAATGGTCTGGAAATAAGCATGGGATAGGAGACACGACTGCTGGGCAGTAGACAACTATAGGTTGTCTATGTGTCTGGAAGATATAGCTTGTCAGGTCACAAGGTGAATGCTCAGGTTACCAGGTGAGGCACTTGGTTGGGTCAGCAGGTGAGGCACTTGATTAGGTTACCTGGTGAGGCTCGTAGGTCACCAGGTGAGGCTTTTAATCAGGCTAACAGGTGCAGTGCGTGGTCAAGTCATCAGGTACGGCATTTGGTCAGATCCCCAGATGAGGAAGGATAGATGAAGGGGTGAGGCAGTATAGATCAACAGGTGAGGCAGGGCAGTAGGTAGTCCTCGGGGGTACCAGCCACCAGTCCTCGACCTTGCTGCCGGATATAAAGGCAGGTGACGTGGGTCTTGTGCAAGAGAGACCGTCGGCTGGAGAGGAAGGCATTGACCTGGGACACCTGGTACCTGTGTGTGGGACCTGGCTGCACCACAGCCAGACGTACCCTGCTGGAAAACACACACATACACATACAGATTAAAATGTAACCAACAAGGTACACTATTTGCAATTAAATTGCAACAGTTGAACGACTCAGCGGTCACTTCTGCTGTGGCACACCGTAGGGCGTTTAACTATTCTACTTTTAAATGTCATAGTGCCAGCACCACTAAAAGGGAATTAGACACGTGTGCTGCACCTTGGTGAATCTTTTAGATTTATCAACACTAAGGTAGTGAACACTTCTGCCAGGCTGGGGCATCAGTTACCTCATTTACTATGTGTAGTTTTGCAAGGCTGAGTACATCATCATCTACTATCTTCGTATATCTTTGTACTGAGTTGAAAAATTCACTGGTTGGCAAAAATCTTTAAATAAAGATACCCAAGTGTTGCACACGTGTCTAATTCTTCATTATTTCGGTATCGTATACCAAATTTTTATTGATACCAGTAAACTGGTCATCTTCTGACACAGACCCGTGTTAGAGCTCTTTTACTAACAAAAACTACACATACATTTAAGAAAAACTCAATCTAATTAAACAACTATACTGGTAATGCAGCGGTGTTGGGTGTGCAGCTCTAGCATTACGTTGAGTGTATTTTTATATAAAAAATTGCATGCATTTATTGTTATCTGATATTATGTATCTTGATCAATCACAGTATATATTTGTGGTAATAATGCGCCGAAGAAAAGTAAAGCAAGAGAAATGAGATTTCGCATTTCTTCTTTACAGCTCTGTCGAAATTAGTTGTTAGCATTTCCGAGGATTATTAAGTTTTCGTTCTCCAAACTGATAATCTTATTTGTCTTCTATGTGCGTATTTGTTTCTCTCTCTCTCTCTCTCTCTCTCTCTCTCTCTCTCTCTCTCTCTCTCTCTCTCTCTCTCTCTCTTTCTCTTTCTCTTTCTCTTTCTCTTTCTCTCTCTCTCTCTCTATCACTGTCAGTATTCATGGTCAACTCACTTATCTGCAGTGGGTGTGTTGTCGGAGGTGTTTGTGCTGCTGGTGCTGAGGTCTACCGTTCCCACAGTCTTGTAGGCGAACTGACCTGAGGACAAAACATATGTTTAGGTGTATGTTCAGTGATGGGAAATGTGTGCGCTAAAGTCTGTTGTAAACTCAGCTTGAATCTAGTGTGTGTTTGTGTGTGTTCATTCACGGCCATTATTGAAGCACGCTGAAAAATCTCATTCACATCAGATAAGTGACGGAAGATTAATAAGAAATTAGCGGAAAGTAAGAGAGTGAGCGAGGACCAACAACGAGACATGACATGAGGGCCAACAAGACATGACATGAGGACCAACAACGAGACATGACATGAGGACCAACAACGAGACATGAAATGAGACATGACATGAGGACCAACAACGAGACATGACATGAGGACCAATAACGAGACATGACATGAGGATCAACGAGACATGACATGAGGACCAACAACGAGACATAAAATGAGATGACATTAGGACCAACAATGAGACATGACATGAGGACCAACAACGAGACATGAAATGAGACATGACATGAGGACCAGCAACGAGACATAAAATGAGACATGACATGAGGACCAACAACGAGACATGAAATGAGACATGACATGAGGACCAACAACGAGACATGAAATGAGACATGACATGAGGACCAACAACGAGACATGAGGACCAACAACGAGACATGAAACGAGACATGACATGAGGACCAGCAACGAGACATAAAATGAGACATGACATGAGGACCAACAACGAGACATGACATGAGGATCAACAACGAGACATGAAGAAGGTTAGACTCAGTATCTATAGACTTCAAGAAGACTTCTGGCACTCATAAGGAACGCCGCTTCATAAATTATGTGAGTAGGCCAAAGTAAGAAAGATACCACATCACAATAAAGGAGTTCCTGAGATTGGAGCTATCCACCCTTTGTATCAATCCTCTTAACCTTCTATTCCCCATGCGCTGTCTAATTTACACGGTAGAGCACTTCCCGGTGAATAATATACATCTTGGTGAACGAACATAGCCCGTGGGGTTCATCAATGACACATTCTGTGAGGCATTATATTCTTGGTGTAGTTCAATGACCTACGGGGGAAAAGAAAACAATATCCATCGATGTTCGCAGTTGATGCGTGAATGAGATTAGGACAAACGTAAGAAAACTTCAAGGGAAATTGAAGACGATCTGGAAAGGTTGCAGAAATACTAGAAAATGGTGGTTAGAATTCACCCCCAGTAAACACAAAGCAAATATATCATCTGGTGGAGTGGAAAATGAGACAAACAGATCTTTTTATAACTTGGTAAACCCACTGTGTGGACGAAACTCTGTCAATTAAGGATTTCATTATACTGCATCTGTCTCATTTTTCCCCCTTTGTGTTGTTTTTATACCATTTCTTTCCATGAGGTGGATCATTACACATGATGTACAACTCAGTGAATCCAGTAATAAAGAGCGTTCCCAGAAACGTAGACGTCTAATTAGGCCCTGCGTGTGCCAGGCTGGTCAAAACAAAAAAACTTTAGAAACCTAAACAAATATTCTTAGAGAACACAGCACCTGCCACAAACCCTCTCCTAAAAAGAATCTACATAAAACAGAAAAGTTTAATTGCCTTCACGTCTAGTACAAGAACTGAAGAGCTACGAAGAGAGTTAAAGCTAGACCTCACCACGCTGCGGTAATACCACAAGATAATACTAGATACTAAGAAATAATGCAAGGTAATACAAGAGGTAATAGACAGAGTAACAGCAGGGTAACAGAGGTACTAGACAATAACAGCAAGGTAACAGAGGTACTAGACAGAGTAACAGCAGGGTAACAGAGGTACTAGACAATAACAGCAAGGTAACAGAGGTACTAGACAGAGTAACAGCAGGGTAACAGAGGTACTAGACAATAACAGCAAGGTAACAGAGGTACTAGACAGAGTAACAGCAAGGTAACTGAGGTACTAGACAATAACAGCAAGGTAACAGAGGTACTAGACAGAGTAACAGCAAGGTAACTGAGGTACTAGACAGAGTAACAGCAAGGTAACTGAGGTACTAGACAGAGTAACAGCAAGGTAACTGAGGTACTAGACAAAGTATATGAAAACTGTTTATTATGGGCGAACCAGCACGAGACGACATGAATGTAAGCTGAATGTACTGTACAGTGTACAGTCTCGGAAACAAATAATAACATCAACACACGACGACAAGTAAGTAATATAAGCTTCAACGGAAGTAACTTGATGCTGGTGAAGCTCTTTTGATCCGAGGAGGTGGGGCTACTCTTCGGATATAATCAAATTACCTCCTATTCCCTGGTACTGTATGATCCTTACGAGTTTAGCTCTTCCCTGTTTATAAGCAATAATAATAATAATAATATATTCAAACATGTCGTGTTGCCTGCAATGGCTCATGTCTCCCTCACGTTACTTCCCTCGGCTCGGTGTTCTGAATATTTTAATATTTCCCGGCTAACAAATGTTTTTGGGGTTGCAAGGCTGTCATCTACAACATCCAGAGCTCTCCGAACTTTTCATGTGACAGCCTCTTGTCTGGTGCTCACTTCATATTACCACAGAGGTATTGACCTGCCTGACAGGTGTTACCTGGGTGCTCATTCTCCATATTACTGTAGAGCAGAGATTCTTGACCTATCTACAGCCATTTACCACCGAGGCTCAATGTCATTAGCCACTTACTCTCACTCTCCATAATAACGCATAACATAAACCTATGACATAAAGGAACACAAAATGAAGAGAGAGAAAAACACATTTAATACCATGGTATTGTACACGATACACTTTAATCAAGGAAGAAAACATTTATATCAATCATTATCATATAAAAACACTAACAATAATATCATTTGGAACGCTGCTGCTGCATTGCTTCAGTTTGTTTAGTTGAGAAACTCTTTTGATGACAACATTACTCGCTTGTCTGCTTTCAGAGGTTTTTGGCTTTTGTCGTTATCATTAATAATGCTGGTAACCTAGATTCACATAGGTATGTGGTAACAAAATGAACGAGCAATTTGACGGCATGATGAGTCAGGAGGCGGGAATGAATCAGTGAGCTTTGTCTAAAAATCCACACCAACTAACTTTCAGATTATTTTTTTTTTTAGATAAGCAGATGTTTGTAAACCGATCAGTTGTTCTTTCGCTGTCTTTATCATTAATTTCAAACCGATCAGTGATATATGATCTTAACATCTAGCTTTCTATGGAAATCTTGTCTGTTGAAAAATAGCCAATCAAATAATCCTTCAAGATTTTCAAATGTGCAGTGACGTCTTCAGTTATCTCTAGTAGCAGGTTAAGTTCTTCACTAATGACCTCATCCAAGTTTGCAAAATTACGTTGACGAACTTGTCGTACACATTTTCAGCTTGGTCTGAAATCCTTTCACCGTTTCACCTACTTCAGCAATGGTTACCGATTTGCCCTGTTGAGTTGGTTGAGAAAGCCCAATATATCCGAAAGGTATCCTAAACAGGCAATGAACCCGGGATCGACAAAGCTCTCATATAGCTTCTAATGCTGGTCATGAAGAAAAATCTTCACCTCGGTATGGAACTCAAATACACGTTTAAGAAAAAGCCCACGTGAACGCCACCTACCTCAGTAAGAAGTAAGAGAATCTAGTATTCAAATATGTAATAAAAAGCTTTGAGCAAGTGGTGATGCAGTGCTCATGCACGAATGAAATTTACAACCTCGGTACTTTCTGCAAAATCATATACAGGTTCGCAGGAAGGGTTTTTGCAGCTATTGCATGTCTGTGAACACACTAAGATGTGTAGATGAATGGTTCAGAGAACCGACATGTTGATAAATTAGACACATGTGCAACTCTTGGGTATCTTTATTGTGGAAACGTTTCGCCACACAGTGGCTTCATCAGTCCGTACGTAGGAGAAACTTGAAGAACAGGAGGAGAATGAGGTAATCAGTCCCTCAACCTTGAGTCGATGTGTTCAGTCCATCAATCTTGAATAGAATGCGGCATATCAGCGGAGAGGCAGCTATAAACCGTATGGCAGGAGAGGTGCAGCAGTCATAGGTCGTGTCACATTTGTTCAATGTGGAAGTAGGTCGTGCCCAAGAATTAGGCAAGCGAAGAATTCCTAAGTATTAAGATCCCAAGAAGTTGCAGTGTCTGACAAGTGTCTGTCAGACACTGCAACTTCTTGGGATCTTAATACTTAGGAATTCTTCGCTTGCCTAATTCTTGGGCACGACCTACTTCCACATTGAACAAATGTGACACGACCTATGACTGCTGCACCTCTCCTGCCATACGGTTTATAGCTGCCTCTCCGCTGATATGCCGCATTCTATTCAAGATTGATGGACTGAACACATCGACTCAAGGTTGAGGGACTGATTACCTCATTCTCCTCCTGTTCTTCAAGTTTCTCCTACGTACGGACTGATGAAGCCACTGTGTGGCGAAACGTTTCCACAATAAAGATACCCAAGAGTTGCACATGTGTCTAATTTATCAACACTTAAGATGGTATTACAAAGGAGGCCCTTTCTTGTGCGATCTTTGTTGTACTAGGAGAAGACAACACAAGAAGTGTAAAATTTAGCAACTTAACAAAAGTCGTCAAGTTGCAAGAATTTTTTTGCTGGGCTAGATTTAATTTGCCCATTAATCTCCTAGTGAATATCTGGAGACATTTCCCTAATACGTCGATGACTTCACACAAGTCTTTTATTTCACAATTGTCAGTATTTTAAATCAACTCTTAACCAACGCCTTCCCGTAGTCATAATAATTCTAAGAATGTATCTTAGATGTTATTTTAGGTGCGTTACAAGTGGTGTTGCTGACGTACCAATAATCCCAGTGGTGTTGGGAGAGAGGACGCTGTGGTTCTCCAGGTAGAAGCCCAGGAAGTATTGTCCTCGCTTGTTCTTCGTGCGAGTCACCAGCAAGTTGGCTTCAACGTCACCCAAGAGCAAGTCCAACTTGCGGTGGTTCCTCAGTGCTACCACCACCTCCCCGTACCTGCAACACACACAACACTCAGTGCTACCACCACCTCCCCGTACCTACAACACACACAACACTCAGTGCTACCACCACCTCTCCGTACCTGCAACACACACACAACACTCAGTGCTACCACCACCTCCCCGTACCTGCAACGCACACAACACTCAGTGCTACCACCACCTCCCCGTACCTGCAACACACACAACACTCAGTGCTACCACCACCTCTCCGTACCTGCAACACACACA
Source organism: Cherax quadricarinatus (assembly GCF_038502225.1). NCBI lineage: Eukaryota > Metazoa > Arthropoda > Malacostraca > Decapoda > Parastacidae > Cherax > Cherax quadricarinatus. The sequence goes on along the minus strand of NC_091337.1, from coordinate 6,934,967 downwards.
ACACTCAGTGCTACCACCACCTCCCCGTACCTGAAACACACACAACACTCAGTGCTACCACCACCTCCCCGTACCTGTAACACACACAACACTCAGTGCTACCACCACCTCCCCGTACCTGCAACACACACAACACTCAGTGCTACCACCACCTCCCCGTACCTGCAACACACACAACACTCAGTGCTACCACCACCTCCCCGTACCTGCAACACACCCAACACTCAGTGCTATCACCACCTCCCCATACCTGCAACACACAACACTCAGTGCTACCACCACCTCCCAGTACCTGCAACACACACACACAACACTCAGTGCTACCACCACTTCCCTGTACCTGCAACACACACAACACTCAGTGCTACCACCACCTCCCAGTACCTGCAACACACACAACACTAGTGTTACCACCACTTCCCTGTACCTGCAACACACACAACACTCAGTGCTACTACCATCTCCCCGTACCTGTAACACTCAGTGCTACCACCCTCTCCCCGAACCTGCAACACACAACACTCAGTGCTACCACCTCCCAGTACCTGCAACACACACAACACTCAGTGCTACCACCATCTCCCCATACCTGCAACACACACAACTCAGTGCTACCACCACCTCCCCGTACCTGCAACACACAACACTCAGTGCTACCACCACCTCCCCGTACCTGCAACACACACAACACTCAGTGCTATCACCACCTCCCCATACCTGCAACACACAACACTCAGTGCTACCACCACCTCCCAGTACCTGCAACACACACACACACAACACTCAGTGCTACCACCACTTCCCTGTACCTGCAACACACACAACACTCAGTGCTACCACCACCTCCCAGTACCTGCAACACACACAACACTAGTGTTACCACCACTTCCCTGTACCTGCAACACACACAACACTCAGTGCTACTACCATCTCCCCGTACCTGTAACACTCAGTGCTACCACCCTCTCCCCGAACCTGCAACACACAACACTCAGTGCTACCACCACTTCCCTGTACCTGCAACACACACAACACTCAGTGCTACCACCACCTCCCAGTACCTGCAACACACACAACACTAGTGTTACCACCACTTCCCTGTACCTGCAACACACACAACACTCAGTGCTACTACCATCTCCCCGTACCTGTAACACTCAGTGCTACCACCCTCTCCCCGAACCTGCAACACACAACACTCAGTGCTACCACCTCCCAGTACCTGCAACACACACAACACTCAGTGCTACCACCATCTCCCCATACCTGCAACACAAACAACTCAGTGCTACCACCACCTCCCCGTACCTGCAACACACAACACTCAGTGCTACCACCACCTCCCCGTACCTGCAACACACACACACACACCACTCAGTGCTATCACCAACCTCCCCTTTCTGCATTTAGCCTATTTTGTGTGTATAATACAAAGACATAATTGAAGAGTGACTAACAATGAAGAATGTCCAATATTCTGTAAAACATTGGCACATATTGGTCATTAATTAATACTTCATGACATTTATTCGTAGCATTTCTCAATTTCTCTCATTAAAGATTCTATACTGCATTGCTTAAATTAGATTTTGCTGACGAAGCGGCTAGTTTATTGTGCACTCCATATCCATCCTGTGGAGGATAGCGCAAGAACATATAGATACACAAAAGGTCTAGGAACTAGGCGCCAGAAGGGTTAACAGGAGCACATTTGGATTTATATCTACAGTTCAATTATCTGTTGCAAGCAAATTTAGGAAATTGGTTAAATATGTCTAGTATGTTATTATCATCAATAAGATATAAATCATACCACGGGCGGGGACAGAACCCAGTGGCTAACGCTTCGGTCTGGAGTTTTATGACTGACCACGGGTTCTATCCCCACCCGTGGCATGGTTTGTTTGCAATCGTGTCATTACGATTTCGTGAATCAATAAGATAGCCTGACTTATCACATAGGTTATTATACTGTCTATATACTCATCAGTAAGTGGACACTAAAGAACATAGTATTCAAGATAGTGACCATAGGGCTGGAAACATACTTTGCATTTGGTTTGATCATCATTTGTGTGTCTCCCAAATTGCTAGAAGTACTTGTAATCAAGCCTAAGCCTGGCCACTACAAAACTCAGTCTGTCCACATTTCAAATGTCTCCATAAACCTACTTATCTACGTTCATGTTATCATAGTGGGTTACAGATCTACTCAGACTTCTAGCTGTATTCCTATAACATTCAATTTCATTATTTACTTCTCTCCTAATATTTCTGATGCTAGACACACACACCAAAGTTTTAGTTTACATTTACCTTCAGGGTACTTTTTTGGCTAAATTACGAAATTTATCATGGAGTACTCCAATATGTGATGGAATCCGTAGCAATTGTGCATTAATTCCATTTTCCCGGATTTTTTAGTATATATTCCTTCTCCAATGAATATGTTTTCAGTCATTATGTGAGTCAAGAGCCAACAGTGATGACAGAATCAGTAACAATCATGAAGTCAAGCTTAGTGTCATACGCTAACTTTAACGCCATTAGGATGGCAACAATTCAATTTGCAGTGTAGATGCTCAGTTTTTAATTCTTATGCCTAACTCAATAAAGTTCTTATAGTTATACGTTGCATAGTCTTTGCAGAGTATAAGAATGTTTTATATGTTAAGTACTAAGAGAGCTGCTGAGGAAGTTCGCATAGTACTGGAATCTGATGCTTTTCTGTGAAGGCTTGCAAGAACCATGTGAGGTGTCTTACCTTCTCCCAGCTGCCTTCTTCCAGCTGAAGGTTTTGCTACACTCCCGAAGCAGCTGGTCCTCTTTCGTCTGGGCAGTCGTTCCTCCATGCATGGTGTGTCTTCCATCCGACAAAGGCGCCTCCGTAGCTTGGTCGTTGGATAGTGGAGTATCTTGGTCTTCAGAATGTATATTAGATGCGCTAAGATCATTGCTCAAGTCTCCTGGTCGCGATATTGTATTCTCTTGAAGGTTGTTGCCAGAGAATTCTAGTGAGGGTGGGTTAAGGTTGACTCTGGATTGTGGGTGAATGAAGCTTCTTGCCTGTGGATGGTATCTACGTGGTTGTTTAAGGTGCGACGTGTGGTGGGAGTTCAGGTGATTCCGAACAGAGTAATCACTTCGTTCTTCCTGACTCTGGCTCTCACTTTCTTGTACGGTTACAGAATTTTTAGAAACGAGTGGCTGGATGAGGTTTCCCACACTTAGGGGATGACGCTGTGGATGGATATGATTTCTGTGAGCGTGGGGGTGCATCTGGGGGCGTGGGTAGATGTGGGTACATTCACTGTGTGAATGGCGAGAGCCGTGTAAATTTTGTGTCAAAAGTGGGATGGAGTGAAGGCGACCTATACTGTTTATGTGCCGTCGTTGTCTTCTTCTGGTTATGTTAAAACGGTTATGGTTCATGTTGTGTTTCCTGGGACGTAGCCTCCGATACTTCAGTTTCCTCGATTTGGGTTGTGTGTTGGGCACGACCTGGCTGCTCCCAGACTGTGGGTTCTTAGTTTGGTTGTGTGAGCGTCGTCGCCTGGTCCTAAGCCGTTTCAGAGATTTCCTTTTCCCTTGGTGTTTCTTACCTCGCCGGCCACTTCGTTTCCTAAGATTCATTTTCTTGAATGGCCACAGCGATGTGGAGACGCTGTCCACCTGCCCACAAACAGAAACAATTATAGATAAATATATTGTGCATAAACAACACTGCAGTAGTTACTGCTTACCTTTGTGCTCGTTTGCAAGTGCAGGGCTAACCAGGTTACGGATATCTTTAAGAATTGATCTGAGAATCATCTCTGACACAAATCACATACAAGAACTAAAGGATGTGTTTGGTAGTATCTTTTTGTGGCAGTAACTTCTTAATGCAGGTACAGTTATCTGTGAAGAGGGGCAGAGGTGAAAGAAGCACAGGGCTTGTCGTGCATAAGAAATAATATACATAGATGACATAGGGACTCACCCTTCGGTTGGTAATAAAGTGATACAATATACAATATGTATGTGAGACACAGTGTACTAGTTATAGCACTTTATATATGAAGATATATCGTCCACCAGGGTCTTCGTGAGTTCACAGTAAGGTTATTAAATGTAATGTAGCACTCACCGTGAGGAGTAAGACAAACCCTGGGATTGAGACTTACCGTGGGATGGCCAGCGTCATTGAGACAGTCTACCAGTATACTGGTGGGTGTGATGGTGAAGTTGACGGAGCCCACTGAGATGAAGATCACAGTGAAGTAAGTAGCATCAGCTCGACCCAACGCAGCCTCAACCAACCCGTTCACCACGATCCCTGTGTGTGTGCTCACTACTAAACCTTACTTTTATTATTATTATTATTATTATTATTATTATTATTATTATTATTATTATTACTATTATTACTATTATAAAGAAACGCTAAAGCTGCAGAGACCATATAACACAGACAGTTTGACTCTATCTTGATGCGAGGAATAATAGTGGACATATGAACAGTTATTTGTAGGTTTTCTGTAAATTTTAAATTTGAATTCATTATTACCCTTAATAATTAAAACATCTAGAAAAGGCAATGAGTTATTTTCTTCAAACTCAACAGTAAAGTTTATAGAATGGGCTAAGCTATTTAATTTTCCAAGGAAATGGTGTATATCTACATTTTTGGGCATAAGACACAAAATATCATCAACATATCTGAACCATTTAGCTCTATTAGGGAGGATTGTGTTAAGCAACCTTGTTTCAAAAAATTCCATGTATAGGTTACTAAGAACAGGTGAAAGAGGATTTCCCATTGCCATACCAAACTTCTGAGTGTAAAACTTATCATTAAATACAAATTTTGCATCAACAATGCAAAGTTTAATAAGTTTAATGATAGTCGGAACTGGCAATGGTAAATTAAGTTCCTTGACTGACTTAAATGATTTTAACATGGTTAGTTTTGATGTTACTTCCTTGTTTACGAAAGTTCCTGTTGATGATTTATTAAGTTTCTTATCTGAAGAACTCGTTAACTATGATTTACCATTGCCAGTTCCTACTATCATTAAACTTATTAAACTTTGCATTGTTGATGCAAAATTTGTATTTAATGATAAGTTTTAAACTTTACTGTTGAGTTTGAAGAAAATAACTCATTGCCTTTTCTAGATGTTTTAATTATTAAGGGTAATAATGAATTCAAATTTAAAATTTACAGAAAACCTACAAATAACTGTTCCTATGTCCACTATTATTCCTCGCATCAAGATAGAGTCAAACTGTCTGTTTTCTCATCAATGTTTTTGAGAGCTTTACGAATTTGTAGTCCTGAGTTCATAGATGAGGAAATATTCAAAATTTATGAAATAGGTAATGATTTAAAATACCCAAGAAATGTAATTGATAAATCTTTTAAAGTTGCTAGAAATACTTTTTACAATCCAAAAAGGGACAACCAGCCTTATTCAACTAAAAATATGTTGGTTCTCCCTTACCATGAAAACTTGGTTGATATGCCTTCTCTTCTTAAGACTTTTAATATTAAAGTTGTATTCAAAAATCTTGATACAGTAAAAAAGCTTTTGATAAAGAATTCCCCCCAAAATGCTGATGGATGTGTCTATAAGATTCCTTGTAAAATTTGCGATAAAGTTTATTACGGTCAAACTGGTAAAAATCTCGAACTAAGATTAAAACAACATAAATATAGCATTAGAACTGGACAAGATTCCAATGCTCTATTTATTCATGTAAGAGATTTTAACCATCCAATTGATTTTCAAAAAGTTGAGAAAGTAGTATCAAGCAAGTCCATGGTCGACAGGAATATAATTGAATCTTGTTTCATAAAAAGCAGTTTTGACAATAATATGAATATTTCCTTTGGTTTATATAAATTAGATCCATTTATAATTAATAGAATTTGGGAAGAATTTAATAATACACTGGACAAATAATAATTTTTAAATTTTCTGGGTAGAATAGTTTGTAGGTGAGTTGTGCAAGGGACCTATCCAAGTTGGGTCGGCGCGCGTCAGGTGTTTAACCGTTGTGGGATCTGATAGTGAGGTGCTGGCCGGACCCCTTATATAGCTTCCTTGGATGCTTTACTTTCATAGTTCCTTGATAATGTGAGTAGTCACGAAAGCGCTTGGAATTTCTCTATTCTTTCAGAGTGGTTGTTTTGCATATTCTGAAATCACCTATATATATATATATATATATATATATATATATATATATATATATATATATATATATATATATATATATATATATATATATATATGAACATAAGAAAGAAGGAACACTGCAACAGGCCTACTGACCCATGCGGAGCAGGTCAGTAGGCCTGTTAATATATATATATATATATATATATATATATATATATATATATATATATATATATATATATATATATATATATTAACAAGTCGGCCGTCTCCCACCGAGGCAGGGTGACCCAAAAAGATAGAAAATCCCCAAAAAGAAAATACTTTCATCATTCAATACTTTCGCCTCACTCACACTTAATCACTGTTTTTGCAGAGGTGCTCAGAACACAACAGTTTAGAAGTATATACATATAAAAATACACAATATATCCCTCCTAACTGCTAATATCCCGAACCCCTCCTTTAGAGTGCAGGCATTGTACTTCCCATTTCCAGGACTCAAGTCCGGTTATATAAAATAACCGGTGTCCCTGAATCCCTTCACTAAATATCACCTTTCTCACACTCCAACAGATCGTCAGGTCCCAAATACCATTCGTCTCCATTCACTCCTATCTAACACGCTCACGCACGCTTGCTGGAAGTCCAAACCCCTCGCCCACAACACTTCCTTTACCCCCTCTCTCCAACCTTTTCGAGGACGACATCTACCCCGTCTTCCTTCCCCTACAGATTTAT
>NC_091337.1:6860559-6920559 GCF_038502225.1 Cherax quadricarinatus | reverse complement strand
CTACATGACAGTATGTTACACTACATGACAGTATGTTACACTACATGACAGTATGTTACTTTACTTGGCAGTATGTTACACTACATGACAGTATGTTACACTACATGACAGTATGTTACGTTACTTGGCAGTATGTTACACTACATGACAGTATGTTATGCTACATGAAAGTATGTTACACTACATGACAGTATGTTATGCTACATGACAGTATGTTACACTACATGACATTATGTTACACTACATGACAGTATGTTATGCTACATGACAGTATGTTACACTACATGACAGTATTTTACACTACATGACAGTATGTTAGACTACATGACAGTATGTTACACTACATGACAGTATGTTACACTACATGACAGTATGTTACACTACATGACAGTATGTTACACTACATGACAGTATGTTACGCTACTTGGCAGTATGTTACACTACATGACAGTATGTTACACTACATGACAGTATGTTACACTACATGACAGTATGTTACACTACATGACAGTATGTTACACTACATGACAGTATGTTACACTACATGACAGTATGTTACACTACATGACAGTATGTTACACTACATGACAGTATGTTACACTACATGACAGTATGTTACACTACATAACAGTATTTTATGCTATATGACAGTATGTTACACTACATGACAGTATGTTACACTACATGACAGTATTTTATGCTATATGACAGTATGTTATGCTACATGACAGTATGTTACACTACATGACAGTATGTTACACTACATGACAGTATGTTAGACTACATGACAGTATGTTACACTACATGACAGTATGTTACACTACATGACAGTATGTTACACTACATGACAGTATGTTACACTACATGACAGTATGTTACACTACATGACAGTATGTTACACTACATGACAGTATTTTATGCTATATGACAGTATGTTATGCTACATGACAGTATGTTACACTACATGACAGTATTCTATGCTACATGACAGTATGCTATGCTACGTGACAGTATGCTATGCTACATGACAGTATGCTATGCTACATGACAGTATGTTATGCTACATGACAGTATGTTATGCTACATGACAGTATGTTACACTACATGACAGTATGTTATGCTACATGACAGTATGCTATGCTACGTGACAGTATGTTATGCTACATGACAGTATGTTATACTACATGACAGTATGTTATGCTACATGACAGTATGTTATGCTACGTGACAGTATGTTATACTACATGACAGTATGTTATGCTACATGACAGTATGTTATGCTACGTGACAGTATGTTATGCTACATGACAGTATGTTACACTACATGACAGTATGTTATGCTACATGACAGTATGTTACACTACATGACAGTATGTTATGCTACATGACAGTATGTTATGCTACATGACAGTATGTTATGCTACATGACAGTATGTTATGCTACATGACAGTATGTTACACTACATGACAGTATGTTATGCTACGTGACAGTATGTTATGCTACATGACAGTATGTTATGCTACATGACAGTATGTTACACTACATGATAGTATGTTATGCTACATGACAGTATGTTACACTACATGACAGTATGTTATGCTACATGACAGTATGTTATACTACATGACAGTATGTTATACTACATGACAGTATGTTACACTACATGACAGTATGTTACACTACATGACAGTATGCTATGCTACATGACAGTATGTTACACTACATGACAGTATGTTATGCTACATGACAGTATGTTATGCTACATGACAGTATGTTATACTACATGACAGTATGTTATGCTACATGACAGTATGTTATGCTACATGACAGTATGTTATGCTACATGACAGTATGTTATGCTACATGACAGTATGTTATGCTACATGACAGTATGTTATGCTACATGACAGTATGTTATGCTACATGACAGTATGTTATGCTACATGACAGTATGTTATGCTACATGACAGTATGTTATGCTACATGACAGTATGTTACACTACATGACAGTATGTTATGCTACATGACTGTATGTTATGCTACATGACAGTATGTTATGCTACATGACAGTATGTTATGCTACATGACAGTATGTTACACTACATGACAGTATGTTATGCTACATGACAGTATGTTACACTACATGACAGTATGTTACACTACATGACAGTATGTTACGCTACATGACAGTATGTTACACTACATGACAGTATGTTATGCTACATGAGTTTGTTACACTACATGACAGTATGTTATGCTACATGACAGTATGTTATGCTACATGACAGTATGTTATACTACATGACAGTATGTTATGCTACATGACAGTATGTTATGCTACATGACAGTATGTTATGCTACATGACAGTATGTTATGCTACATGACAGTATGTTATGCTACATGACAGTATGTTATGCTACATGACAGTATGTTATGCTACATGACAATATGTTATGCTACATGACAGTATGTTATGCTACATGACAGTATGTTATGCTACATGACAGTATGTTACACTACATGACAGTATGTTATGCTACATGACAGTATGTTATGCTACATGACAGTATGTTATGCTACATGACAGTATGTTATGCTACATGACAGTATGTTACACTACAGGACAGTATGTTATGCTACATGACAGTATGTTACACTACATGACAGTATGTTACACTACATGACAGTATGTTACGCTACATGACAGTATGTTACACTACATGACAGTATGTTATGCTACATGAGTTTGTTACACTACATGACAGTATGTTATGCTACATGACAGTATGTTATGCTACATGACAGTATGTTATACTACATGACAGTATGTTATGCTACATGACAGTTTGTTACACTACATGACAGTATGTTATGCTACATGACAGTATGTTATGCTACATGACAGTATTTTATACTACATGACAGTATGTTATGCTACATGACAGTATGCTATGCTACATGACAGTATGCTATGCTACATGACAGTATGCTATGCTACATGACAGTATGTTACACTACATGACAGTATGTTATGCTACATGACAGTATGCTATGCTACACGACAGTATGTTACACTACATGACAGTATGCTATGCTACATGACAGTATGCTATGCTACATGACAGTATGTTATACTACATAACAGTATGTTATGCTACATGACAGTATGTTATGCTACATGACAGTATGTTATACTACATGACAGTATGTTATGCTACATGACAGTATGTTATACTACATGACAGTATGTTATGCTACATGACATTGTTAAACTACATGACAGTATGTTATGCTACATGACAGTATGTTACACTACATGGCAGTATGTTATGCTACATGACAGTATGTTATGCTACATGACAGTATGTTATACTACATGACAGTATGTTATGCTACATGACAGTGTTAAACTACATGACAGTATGTTATGCTACATGACAGTATGTTATGCTACATGACAGTATGTTATACTACATGACAGTATGTTATGCTACATGACAGTATGTTATGCTACATGACAGTATGTTATACTACATGACAGTATGTTATGCTACATGACAGTGTTAAACTACATGACAGTATGTTATGCTACATGACAGTATGTTATGCTACATGACAGTATGTTATGCTACATGACAGTATGTTATGCTACATGACAGTATATCGCTCGTCTACAGTTATTATTCTCAAAACCAGGGTTTTACTGTATACTTACTGAAGGGTGATTTGTTCAATTCAAGTTCATTGTTCAGGCTGTCTTGGTTATATGTCAGAACACTGATTACATTCTCTCGACGCAATCTTATCTTCCTTTTGTGCACCGTGCACCTAATCTATCTTCGTCAAAAATATTCTCGATACAGTGGATTAATTTTTCTATGTATATTTTCCAGCTTATGTTTTTTCTGTAGTAAACAATGCTGCTAAAAATAAAAAAAAAAAGAGGCCTCATACTACCAGCCGCTGTGTATGGAGTTTTAATATAATCTTTGGACTGTTAATTATACTTATTGACAGTAACCCCAGTAATCCATTAAGGTTATTGAAAATTCTCACGCACTATTCATTACCTCCAATTTTTTGCTAACTAGAACTTCGAAGTTTTTTCTGGGTCCGGTCTGATTAAATTCTGTCATTTTTAGTTGACAGTGGCCATAGTTATTTTCTTTTACCAGGATTAAGAGTTAACATTTGGCAACAGTGAACACGATCCACCATGTGTTGTCACCATAATATATGTCAAACATCCTGGGTCTCCATGTGTTGCCACCATAACATAACGTATCTCTAAAGTGACCACCTACATCTCTTGCTATTGAATATAATGAACAGGAAAAATACTTGAAAAATACTGGCTTGAAAAGTTTTTAGCAGACCTAATTTTCTGTAATATATAGTCTCTGCGCTACGTTGTGGATGATATATCAACAAGTTGTGTTTCACACTGTGTATAATTATATCAAGGAGTGACGCCATACCATCTAACCTTCTAGCGTAGTTATAACAATCAAATCATGTACTTTATTTTTGGATATTAGCGAAATGTTGCTAAACTGTTTTATAGTTTGACATGCCTTTAAGTTATATAATTCGTTATATTATAAATAAAAAAGAAAACACTATTGACAAAAGAACTCCCTCAGAATTAGTTTTAAGTCTGTAAGTGTTTTAATCATATATTTATTATTGCACGTACTGTCTAGGAGTGTTAAGGATAAACCATTGCTAATTAGCAGTCAGTACACTGTATACTTGAATGTGTTATATACTTAAGTGTAGATCTCATATACATCGAACCTCGACTAGTCATTCAGATGGATGACCCAAACTAGTTTAATTTGAATAAATAAAGTCATGGCTGATTACATGTACCAGCCAAAGAGTAGAAGCACCCACCAGCACGGTAAGGTAGGCCCAGAGTCTCTCCACGTAGTTATCTCTCTGTGGGGCAGGCTCAGGAGTGGAGATTCTGGAGACCTGGAGCTGCAGGGGTCCACCTTTGCCCCGGCCTTCCACTATAGGATGAACCTCCGTCGCCCCCTCCGCCAGCTGCCCCGACACCACCACCTGTAACACAAAACACCTCGTTTGACCACCACACTTACTTCATCTTACACATTTGCCAAACTATTTGTGACATTTTAGGATTTTTTTGCAAGTTTTTCCCACTAATGCAAAGAAACTCAGAGAAAAAAATAACTTCATATTAAATAAAATCATTAAGGTTCATTAAGAAAATATCCATCGTGCTTATTTTCTCGTTTCCTTTTGAAAGACAAATCATAATTGGTTGACAGATGTCTTGGTAATTGCTATCAGTTTTAGAGCTTTTATGGAATTTCCCTGCATGCAGTATACTGTTGATTTGTTCACTCTGTTACCTTATTATCTGTTGTTCAATTTTTATAGTAAAAACAAATTGTTGTGGCATGTAGTGAACATTCTTGACCAGCTTCTGAACCTCTAATTCTACATTGTATCTTATAACCTCTGTCTCGCATTGTAGTGTGACTTAGTATATTTAAAATGATGAGCCTTAGCTTTGCTAGTTCATCTCTAATTTTCCCTGTTATACACAGGTACTGTTTCTTGAACATGTTGTAAACCTGTCGGTTATTTCTTCATGGAACGTCTCGTAAATCGACGTTTAATGTGGTGTTTAGAGACACACAACAGTCTCTCCGCTAGTCAATATGGCTTTCGTAAGGGTCGTTCTACCATAGACCCCTTACTACGCTTGGATACGTATGTTCGTAATGCCTTTGCGAATAATCACTCAGTTATTGCCATATTTTTTGACCTTGAGAAGGCATATGACACAACTTGGAGGTATAATATTTTGGCCCAGGCCCATTCCTTAGGCCTCCGAGGCACTCTACCATCCTTCCTTAAGAACTTTTTAACTGACAGACATTTCCGTGTTCGAGTCAATAATGTTCTTTCCCCGGACTTCGTCCAAGCTGAAGGTGTCCCTCAGGGATGTGTTCTAAGCACAACACTTTTTCTCCTTGCTATAAATGATTTGGCCTCTGTTCTTCCACCCAATATTTGGTCATCACTCTATGTTGATGACTTCGCTATTGCTTGTGCAGGCGCTGACTGTCATCTTATTGCAGTTTCTCTCCAGCATGCGGTCGACCGTGTTTCCACTTGAGCCACCACGCATGGGTTTAAATTTTCAAGTACCAAAACTCACCAAATTACTTTCAGTAGACGCTCTGTTATCTCCGATCATCCTTTGTATCTCTATGGCTCCCGTATCCCCGAACGTGATACAGTCAGGTTTCTAGGCCTTCTCTTTGACCGTCGGTTATCCTGGAAACCTCACATTACCTCTCTGAAGGCAACTTGCCACAGCCGGCTAAACCTTCTTAAAACCCTTGCTCATCTTTCCTGGGGAGCTGATCGCCGAACTCTGCTTCGCCTACATTCAGCCCTCGTTTTATCGAAACTCGATTATGGTGACCAGATTTATTCCGCGGCCTCTCCTGCTACTCTCTCTAGCCTTAACTCTATCCATCACCAAGGATTACGTTTGTGCCTTGGTGCTTTTCGCTCTTCCCCTGTTGAGAGCCTCTATACAGAAGCGAATGTTCCATCCTTGTCTGATCGCCGTGATGCCCATTGCCTTCGCTACTATGTACGCTCTCACGATCTACACAATCCTTCCATTTATAGAATGGTCACCGATATTAGTAGACATTCTTTATTCGTTCGCCGCCCCTGTTTGCTCCATCCCTTTTCTCTTCGCCTACATTCACTCTTGTCTTCCCTTCAGTTACCACCTTTATATGTTCATGTAGCATCTCACTTTTCCCTACCCCCCTGGGAATTTCCAGCTGTTCGGGTTTGTTCTTTCTCACTCCCTTGCTCGAAAGCTCAACTGCCTACGGTGGCTTCCCGCTCTCTTTTTCTTGATCACTTCCACTCCCATTCTCATGCCACCGCTGTGTACACAGATGGCTCTAAGTCTTCAGACGGCGTCGGATTCGCAGCAGTGTTTCCGGACAGCGTCGTGCGGGGGCATTTACTATCTTCAGCTAGCATTTTTACTGCTGAACTGTATGCCATTCTTGCAGCACTTATTCGTATCGCATCTATGTAGTAGTCTCAGACTCCCTTAGTGCTCTACAGGCTATACGAAAATTTAATACATCTCATCCCCTCGTTCTCCGTATCCAACTTTGGCTACGCCGTATCTCTACCAAACATAAAGATATTGTTTTTTGTTGGGTCCCTGGTCATGTCGGCGTACAGGGCAATGAACAGGCAGACACTGCTGCGCGGTCAGCAGTACATGACCTACCAATTTCCTATCGAGGTGTTCCATTTCTGGACTTTTGCTGCAATAGCTACCCACCTTCGCACCCGTTGGCAACAACGTTGGTCAACTCTGCTCGGTAACAAACTTCATTCTATTAAACCGAGCATAGGTTACTGGCCGTCTTCTTGTCATCAGTGCCGAGGTTGGGAGACCACTCTCTCCCGCCTTCGCATTGGCCACACTCGTCTTACTCATGGGTATCTCATGGAGAGGCACCCTGTTCCTCTCTGTGAGCAGTGTCAAGTTCCAGTATCGATTAGCCACATTCTGTTAGACTGCCCTCTCTATCAACGAGCACGCAGAATTTACCTCCAACGTCGTCTTCGTTCTACTACTCTCTCTTTACCTTCCCTTCTTGCTGATGGACCCTCCTTTAATCCTGACTCTCTCATTGACTTCTTGACAACGACTGATTTACTCCACAAACTCTGATGATACTTTTCGCACTCCCCTCAGCCCTTTCTAGTTCAGTCTCTTGCTGCCCTTTACCCTTTCACCATCTACTACCCCGCTGTTATCTGTAACCTATTACTCATCCATCTCCCTTTTGCCACCTGATGCCCTCGCTTCCTTCCTGCCCTGCAGCGCTGTATAGTCCTTGTGGCTTAGCGCTTCTTTTTGATTATAATAATTATATCCAGTTGATTCTTTTCTAACTCGTTCGTGCGTGCATGTGTGTGTATATATATATATATATATATATATATATATATATATATATATATATATATATATATATATATATATATATATATATATATATATATATATATATTCACTTAATTGTACTCACCTAATTGTGGTTGCAGGGGTCGATACTGAGCTCCTGGCCCTGCCTCTTCACTGATCATTACTAGGTCATCTCTCTCTCTGCTTCCTGAGCTTTGTCATACCTCGTCTTAAAGTTATATGTGGTTCCTGCCTCCACACTACATCACTTGCTAGGCTATTCCACTTCCTGACGACTCTATAACTGAAGAAATACTTCCTAACATCGTAACGTACGTGTGTGTGTGTGTATGTATATATATATATATATATATATATATATATATATATATATATATATATATATATATATATATATATATATATAGATAGATAGATAGATATATATATATATTGATCCTGCAAGCAGGAAATTCACTTCACATTGTAGCTTTGAAAATCATTTACATTTTAATTTATACAACAGCTGTGTACAGGATGATTCTATGATGGTGTTCGTTACACTTGTAAAAAAATAAGCTGTACAAATTTTTAATATAAAAAAAAATTATATTTCCAGTCGCACTGTCGTACTCTAACTGCCAGGATAAAACTAAGAGAAGAGAAAATTATAAAAAAAGGAAATCAGTGGTGAGCAAATGTTTGTAGGAAATCAATAGTGAGGAAAGGTATTACAGCGCACGTGAGAGTGACGTACCAATGAGGTGTTTTAGGAAGTGTGCGCGTGTTTTCTCCTCAGTAGTAGTAGTAGAAGAGAGGGAGGCCTGACCGAGTGTGTCAGTGTTTAACTCTTTCTCTTTTGTTCTCAGTGAGAGTTAAGCGTTAATAGGCGCCTGAGTTTCCCTGTCTCCTAATATCACGTTTATTTTTCCTGTATAATCTATCTTGCCCATAATTACTATCACATTTGCTTTGTCTGCTTTAGTAAGGTGAAGTCTAAGATCTTTCCTTAGTTCATGGTATAACTCAGCAAATCTTTGAGGACAATTGTGTTGCAACACAGTTGTCCTCAAAGATTTAAGTTATACCATGAATTAAGGAAGGATCCTGGACTTTACCTTACGAAAGCAAAGCAAATGCGATAGCAATTATGGTAAGGTAGATTATAGGGGAAAAATAACATATTATTAGAAAACAGGGGAATTGACGTGCCCCTCAAGGCAGAAGCTTCCACCTCACCTGCATGTTACCCTGGAAACTTGTGGTTGCCCACTGCTGCGTCTCCACCGTGAGGAGTAGCTGGCTACACTAGTCTAACACTAGTGCTCATGCTCCTGTACACAAAGACAGACAGGCACACAAACATCGAAGAGACCAATTGCCATATTCCTTCTACTATGTAATATTAACACGCACGCACGCGCACACACACACACACACACACACACACACACACGCATACACACACACACACGCATACACACACACATACACACACACACACACACACACACACACGCATACACACACACACACGCATACACACACACACACGCATACACACACACACACACACACACACACACACACACACACACACACACACACACACACACACACACACACGACGTGTAAGTTATGTGTGACGACTGGGTTCAACATGTGTTTATTGAAATATTTCTTAACAAGATGAAATGGGAACTCGTAGTGAGAGATACTGGATCAAGTACAGAGGTCGTGTTTACCTGTGAAGGCATCAGAGGTAGTGAATTGTTAGTAGTACTTACTGCATAGTGACTACTACTGTAGTTATGATGACTACTGTAGTGTATAGTGACTATTACTTTAGTTATGATGACTACTCTAGTGCATAATGACTACTACTGTAGCCATGATGACTACTACTGCAGTTATGATGACTACTGTAGTGTATAATGACTACTAACGCGAGAGTACTGTACCGTGGACCCTGTAGATGTTTTTAAAGCTTGTGCCTTAACACCCACCCATCCTGCACCACGTCCACCTTCACGCCCACCCATCCTCCATGCCTACCCATCCACGTCCAGCTTCACGCCCACCCATCCTCCACCACGCCCACCTTCATGCCTACACATCCTCCACGCCCACCCATCCACGTCCAGCTTCACGCCCACCCATCCTCCACCACCGCCCACCTTCATGCCCAGCCATCCTCCACGCTCACCCATCCACGTCCAGCTTCACGCTCACCCATCTTCCACGCCCACCTTCACGCCTTCCCTCTGGTATAGGTATAATCTGCAGTGTTGTTAGTTAACTCTGGTATGACCTGTCTTCACAGTCTGATAACTTGTGCCTTTGAACGTCCTCCAGCCGCTCCTCACACTCCTGTTATCTCCTTTTTCATGTTCCTCTCCCTCTTCACGCCTCTCCTCCTCCTCCTATCTATTATTACTGTCTCTTCTTCCTCCTGTCTATTTTTTCCTGATCTTTGCCTCCTGACTCGCCCCATCATGTTCATCTTCCTGCCTCTTACTATTTATTCCTCCTGCTGCCACCTTCACTTCTTTACTCTCCCTTCCTCCTCTTCCCAGTTTTTGTGTTTACCCTTCCCTTCCCTTCAACCTTATTTTTCCTTTTTTTTCTGTCTCATCACAGCCATGTGTACCATCACAGCCATGTGTACCATCACAGCCATGTGTACCATCACAGCCATGTGTACTATCACAGCCATGTGTACCATCACAGCCATGTGTACCATCACAGTCATGTGTACCATCACAGCCATGTGTACCATCACAGCCATGTGTACCATCACAGTCATGTGTACTATCACAGCCATGTGTACCATCACAGCCATGTGTACTATCACAGCCATGTGTACCATCACAGCCATGTGTACTATCACAGCCATGTGTACCATCACAGTCATGTGTACTATC
Organism: Cherax quadricarinatus; assembly: GCF_038502225.1. Lineage (NCBI taxonomy): Eukaryota > Metazoa > Arthropoda > Malacostraca > Decapoda > Parastacidae > Cherax > Cherax quadricarinatus. The sequence goes on along the minus strand of NC_091337.1, from coordinate 6,909,640 downwards.
ACAGCCATGTGTACCATCACAGCCATGTGTACTATCACAGCCATGTGTACCATCGCAGCCATGTGTACTATCACAGCCATGTGTACCATCACAGCCATGTGTACTATCACAGCCATGTGTACCATCACAGTCATGTGTACTATCACAGCCATGTGTACCATCACAGTCATTTGTACCATCACAGTCATGTGTACCATCACAGTCATGTGTACTATCACAGCCAAGTGTACCATCACAGCCATGTGTACCATCACAGTCATTTGTACCATCACAGTCATGTGTACCATCACAGTCATGTGTGCCATCACAGTCATGTGTACTATCACAGCCAAGTGTACCATCACAGCCATGTGTACTATCACAGCCATGTGTACCATCACAGTCATTTGTACCATCACAGTCATGTGTGCCATCACAGTCATGTGTACCATCACAGTCATTTGTACCAACACAGTCATGTGTGCCATCACAGTCATGTGAACCATCACAGTCATGTGAACCATCACAGTCATGTGTACCATCATAGCCATGTGTATTATCACAGCCATGTGTATCATCACAGTCATGTGTACTATCACAGCCATGTGTACCATCACAGTCATTTGTACCATCACAGTCATGTGAACCATCACAGTCATATGAACCATCACAGTCATGTGTACCATCACAGCCATGTGTATTATCACAGCCATGTGTACCATCACAGTCATGCGTACCATCCCAGTCATGTGTACTATCACAGCCATGTGTACCATCACAATCATGTGTACCATCGCAGCCGTGTGTACCATCGCAGCCATGTGTACTATCACAGCCATGTGTACCATCACAGCCATGTGTACTATCACAGCCATGTGTACCATCACAGTCATGTGTACTATCACAGCCATGTGTACCATCACAGTCATTTGTACCATCACAGTCATGTGTATCATCACAGTCATGTGTACTATCACAGCCAAGTGTACCATCACAGCCATGTGTACTATCACAGCCATTTGTACCATCACAGTCATGTGTGCCATCACAGTCATGTGTACCATCACAGTCATGTGTACCATCACAGTCATGTGAACCATCACAGTCATGTGAACCATCACAGTCATGTGTACCATCATAGCCATGTGTATTATCACAGCCATGTGTACCATCACAGTCATGTGTACTATCACAGCCATGTGTACCATCACAGTCATTTGTACCATCACAGTCATGTGAACCATCACAGTCATATGAACCATCACAGTCATGTGTACCATCACAGCCATGTGTATTATCACAGCCATGTGTACCATCACAGTCATGCGTACCATCCCAGTCATGTGTACTATCACAGCCATGTGTACCATCACAATCATGTGTACCATCACAGCCATGTGTACCATCGCAGCCATGTGTACTATCACAGCCATGTGTACCATCACAGCCATGTGTACTATCACAGCCATGTGTACCATCACAGTCATGTGTACTATCACAGCCATGTGTACCATCACAGTCATTTGTACCATCACAGTCATGTGTACCATCACAGTCATGTGTACTATCACAGCCAAGTGTACCATCACAGCCATGTGTACTATCACAGCCATGTGTACCATCACATTCATTTGTACCATCACAGTCATGTGTGCCATCACAGTCATGTGTACCATCACAGTCATGTGTACCATCACAGTCATGTGAACCATCACAGTCATGTGAACCATCACAGACATGTGTACCATCATAGCCATGTGTATTATCACAGCCATGTGTACCATCACAGTCATGTGTACTATCACAGCCATGTGTACCATCACAGTCATTTGTACCATCACAGTCATGTGAACCATCACAGTCAAATGAACCATCACAGTCATGTGTACCATCACAGCCATGTGTATTATCACAGCCATGTGTACCATCACAGTCATGCGTACCATCCCAGTCATGTGTACTATCACAGCCATGTGTACCATCACAATCATGTGTACCATCACAGCCATGTGTACCATCACAGCCATGTGTACTATCACAGTCATGTGTACCATCACAGGCATGTGTATTATCACAGTCATGTGTACCATCTCAGCCATGTGTACTATCACAGTCATGTGTACCATCAGCCATGTGTACCGTCACAGTCATGTGCACCATCACAGTCATGTGTACCATCACAGTCATGTGTACCATCACAGCCATGTGTACTGTGACCCAGCTTCACCTTTTAGATTTTAACTATGACCTTCATAATTACCGAGGTACCTTCCGGGACCTCACTGACAATTCAGCGGAGAGTTACATGGTAAGAATTTAATGTTTTTTTTTTTTTAAGGAACACACAATTTTTTTAATCAATGACCATTATGGACTATAACTTTGTAAGTTCTACGATTTTTTCCCTGTATCTTCCCTCTTTGTTTTCATCCAATTCTTCTTCTAATTCTTCTCATTCTCCCCACACCATCGTCTTACACCAGGTTGTGTACTGACCTCGTCACCAGAGTAGTAGGTGGTGGGTCCCTGCCTGACCAGGGAGTTCTGGTCGACCTCGTCTTCCAGGTAGAGGATGTCCACATCTGTCATAAGTGGTGAGGCGATCTGTTGGTAAAAGTCTTGTAGCTGTTGGGCTGGTCGATCCTCCTGGTCGATTTTACGAGTGAAACCATAGTTGTCCGCGCTCACCTGCCGCAGCAATCTGTGGCAGAGAAAGCACCTGCCTTAACCTGTGTCCAGGGTGTTATTCAGTTATGAATTTATTATATATAAAAGCGGTAAACCCGCGTGGATCATTAAGTGCAAGAGCTGGTAGAAGGGTCAGTGCAAGAACTAGTGAAAGCTGGATCCTCCATTCACGAGAGCAACTGCTACAGTATTGTACCCACCTCTTTAAAGTGTTCACAAAGTAGTGCTCGCTTGCCACTGTGTTTATAGCGATTATGTGCTACCCAGGAGCGGGTGACAGATAGTCACAGCAACAAGATCAGGCATCGCTTAACCCAATATAATCTTTTAGATTGGTTATATATTTTAACTTGGTTTCAATGTATCTACGTTTCTTTGCCCCCCCCCCCCCACCAGTGTTAATCCTGGGTAAGGTGAGAGCATGCCAGCGCCACCTGTTATCGAGTGTTCGTACTTTCACCTACCCTCTCCAGCCTGGTAGTCTGCTAATTTTCTTTCGTTTGGTTTCTTTGTACGTGTCCCAGGAGGTGTGCGTGTGTTACCTCACCTTCCGTCTCCCACACAGAACATATGCAAAGGTGTATTTCTCAGCGTATATATGCTGAGTTTATTTTAATCCATGAATAATCCCTACTGGTTTAGCGCTCCCCATGATAATAATAATAATAATGGTTCCTGGGATATGTCAGGGTCCCGAGTGATAAACGAAAGGATGCTAAGACGAAAGCTGGCAGACTTTTCCCCTCACAGTGACTTTAGAGACTACATAAATTGGCATGCCTTTGCGAGTGGCCCCGCGAGCTGTAGCCACCAGTAACAAGTTAGTGTAAAATATTACACTAGATTGTGGTGTTTGGCTCTCTTCTGTCAAGAAGAATAGATATTAATATGTTTAGTGTGGGAACAAAATAGTGAAGTGCTCGCCTCTCCACTTCTCTTCTCAACACCAGTAAGACACTTTTTTCATATCCCATCTTAGATGCAAAAATATTAATTTTTTTTTGTAAGTAGTGTGGAAGATCGTAATTAGATACCAGTGTTAGTAGTATAAAAATGATCTTTGTCAGCCGGCACAGTCCAGTCAACTTGCTTTCCTGTAATCCCCGAGTTGCAGAGTTAGCTTTCTCGCCTGTCTCCAGTGGGTGAGCAGTTTGTGTTTGCTTGTTAGTGTATTAAATGCGTGTGTTCTTGAGGGTAAATTGTCAGTCAGGTCAACAACTTGGCTCATTCAACTGCTCCACTATTGAGCAAATTGCTTTCACTCTCTCACTAATTTGAAATACTCGTATCCCACTAATACAAAGATATTGACGTGGAGGGAAGTAAATTGTATAATTCTTGGCTTCCTGAGTCTGAAGTCCTGAAACTGGTTCCCTGACTCACGGCATCCTGACTCACGGGTCCCATGAGTCACCCGATTTTCACCAATTTGACTCTAACTTTGGGACGCTTCCAAATCAGTCGGTGGTGAAAAACAAAGAAAAAATGCTCTCTCTATCAGTTAAGTCACCCCAAACTGAGTTTGCTAGCTACTTTCATTACTAAATTACGAGACTTTAGCCCCTAATTTGTGGCATTTATAGTAACAACATGGAACCAAATCTCGGCTATTTCTCGAGAAAGTGTTCCACATTAATCGCTGGAGGCAAGAACGATCAGTCAGGCCTTCATTCCCAGCCTTTTGGTCGCCCCCAAAATCGGTCATTTAGCATATTTTTCCATTAAAATCATCCCCTTCCTAATTCATAAAGAAGGTGGAAACCAACACTGAGGGTCAGTCAACTAATAAAGCTTCTTATTTCTCTCTCTCTCTCTCTCTCTCTCCCTCGATTAATTACGTCCCCAAGTTCCTTTTAAGACTCAGTAATCCTAGCTGTGAATCCCTTAATACACAAAAATCGACGTTGTTGTTTACGTACAAGAGAAACTCGTACCCTCAGTATTTATAATTACTTATACATATTCTCTTCATACATGTCTTCTATATGCATTTAACAAGCGTATCCTAACACTATTACCTCATAAATATTTTTAAAATTAATAAATATATTTATAAAACGGTTATATTTCGAAAACTAGACGTATTACCATGAAAAATTATATGAACTGATTTGGAATCAACGTTTCGAAAGGGTTCGGAGAATGTGTTTAATATTCGATGATAAATATTAATTTTGTTGAACAGTGAAACTGAGACAGTGAAATGAAGGTAGACTGCCCAGTGGCACTATTGTTTGTTCTCTTACACTCGAGGAGCCTCGAGTGTCAACAGTGACACTGTTGTTTGTTCTATTACTAACCGAGGAGCCTCGAGTGTCAACAGTGACACTGTTGTTTGTTCTGTTACTGACCGAGGAGCCTCGAGTGTCAACAGTGACACTGTTGTTTGTTCTATTACTGACCGAGGAGCCTCGAGTGTCAACAGTGACACTGTTGTATTGTGTACTCACCTATTTGTACTCACCTATTTGTGGTTGCAGGGGTCGAGTCACAGCTCCTGGCCCCGCATCTTCGCTGATTGCTACTAGGTCCTCTCTCTCCCTGCTCCATGAGCTTTATCATACCTCGCCTTAAAACTATGTAAGGTTCCCGCCTCCATTACGTCACTTTCTAGGCTATTTCACGGCTTGACTACTCTATGACTGAAGAAATACTTCCTAACACCCCTTTGATTCATCTGAGTCTTCAACTTCCAATTGCGACCTCTTGTGTCTGTGTCCCATCTCTGGAACATCCCGTCTTTGTCCACCTCGTCTATTCCGCGCAGTATTTTATATGTCGTTATCATGTCTCCCCTGACCCTCCTTGCCTCCATTGTCGTCAGGCCGATTTCCCTCAACCTTTCTTCGTAGGACAATCCCCGTAGCTCTGGGACTAGTCTTGTTGCAAACCTTTGCACTTTCTCTAATTTCTTGACGTGCTTGACTAGGTGTGGATTCCAAACTGGTGCTGCATACTCCAGTATGGGCCTGACGTAAATGGTATACAGAGTCTTGAACGAATCCTTACTGAGGTATCGGAACGCTATCCGTAGGTTTGCCAGGCGCCCGTATGCTGCAGCAGTTATCTGATTGATGTGCGCCTCAGGAGATATGCTCGGTGTTATACTCACCCCCAGATCTTTTTCCTTGAGTGAGGTTTGCAGACTTTGGCCATCTAAACTATATTGTGTCTGCGGTCTTCTTTGCCCTTCCCCAATCTTCATGACTTTGCATTTGGCAGGGTTAAACTCAAGGAGCCAGTTGCTGGACCAGGCTTGTAGCCTGTCCAGGTCTCTTTGTAGTCCTGCCTGATCCTCATCCGATTTGATTCTTCTCATTAGCTTCACATCGTCCGCAAACAAGGACACTTCTGAGCCTATTCCTTCCGTTATGTCATTCACATATACCAAAAACAGCACAGGTCCTAGGACTGACCCTTGTGGAACCCCGCTTGTCACAGGCGCCCACTCTGACACCTCGTCACGTACCATGACTCGTTGTTGCCTCCCTGTCAGGTATTCTCTGATCCACTGCAGTGCCTTTCCTGTTATGTGTGCCTGATCCTCTAGCTTTTGCAGTAACCTCTTGTGAGGAACTATGTCGAAGGCCTTCTTGCAGTCCAAAAAAATGCAGTCGATCCACCCCTCTCTCTCTTGTCTTACTTCTGTTACCTTGTCATAAAACTCTAGTAGGTTTGTGACACAGGATTTTCCCTCCCTGAAACCATGCTGGTTGTCAATTATACACTTGTTTCCAGGTGCTCCACCACTCTCCTCCTGATGATCTTCTCCATGACCTTGTATACTATACACGTTAGTGATACAGGTCTGTAGTTTAGTGCCTCATGTCTGTCTCCCTTTTTAAAAATTGGGACTACATTTGCCATCTTCCATTCCTCAGGGAGTTGCCCAGTTTCAAATGATGTGTTGAAGATCTTTGTTAACGATACACACAATATCTCTGCTCCCTCTTTAAGGACCCACAGAGAGATGTTGTCTGGTCCCACCGCCTTTGAGGTGTTAAGTTCGCATAGCAGCTTCTTCACCTCCTCCTTGGTTATATGTACCTCATCCAGCACTTGCTGGTGCACCCCCCTGCTCTAATTTCCTGGAGTCCTACTGGTTTCCACTGTAAATACTTCTTTAAATCTTGTGTTGAGCTCCTGACATACCTCCCGGTCGTTTCTTGTGAATTCCCCACCACCCTTCCTCAGTCTGATTACCTGGTCCTTGACTGTTGTTTTCCTCCTGATGTGGCTGTACAACAGCTTCGGGTCAGTCTTGACTTTCGATGCTATGTCATTTTCGTATTGCCGCTGAGCCTCCCTTCTTATCTGTGCATATTCGTTTCTGACTCTTCGGCTAATCTCTTTATTTTCCTTAGTTCTCTGTCTTCTGTACCTCTTCCATTCTCTAGTACACCTAGTTTTTGCCTCCCTACACCTTTGGGTGAACCAAGGACTCGTTCTGTTCTTCCCATTATTTCTGTTTCCCTTAGGAACAAACCTCTCCTCTGCCTCCTTGCATTTTATTGCCACATAATCCATCATTTCTTGTACTGGTTTCCTGTCAGTTCCCTCTCCCATTGAATGTCTTGAAAGAAGTTCCTCAAGCCTGAGTAGTTACCCCTTTTGTAGTTTGGTTTTTCCCACCCTATTCCTGCTGCTCTCTCCACTTGGAGCTCAACTATGTAGTCGAAGCACAGAACCACATGATCACTAGCTCCCAGGGGACTTTCATACATGATATCCTCGATGTCAGAACTACTCAAGGTGAATACAAGGTCCAGTCTTGCTGGTTCATCCTCTCCTCTCTCTCTGGTAGTGTCTCTAACATGTTGATGCATGAGGTTTTCCAGTACCACATCCATCATCTTGGCTCTCCATGTTTAGGGACCCCCATGGGGCTCCAGGTTTTCCCAGTCAATCTCCTTGTGATTGAAATCACCCATAACTAGTAACTTTGCTCCCCCCATGTGTGCTATCCTGGCCACCTCGGCTAGTGTGTCGACCATTGCTCTGTTGCTCTCATCGTATTCTTCTCTTGGCCTCCTGCAGTTCTGTGGTGGGTTGTACATTACTGCAATTATCACCTTATGTCCCTCAGACTGGATTGTTCCTACTAAGTAGTCCCTTTCGCCCGTGCCATCCATTCCTTCCATTTTCTCAAACCCCCACTGGTTTTTAATGAGCAGTGCAACTCCTCCTCCCCCTCTCCTCCCTCTGTCTTTCCTGAGGATTTGATATCCGGGTGGAAAGATTGAATCTGTTATTATTCTGGTGAGTTTTGTTTCTGTGAGTGCTATTATGTCTGCGGATGTCTCCTTGATTCTTTCGTGCCACTCCTCATACTTATTTGTTATTCCATCTGCATTTGTATACCACACCTTCAACTTCTTTTCTAAGATTGTGGTCTGGGAGGTGTATTGGGGTTGGGGAAGTGGGAGACCTGATATGGAACTATGGGTGGTTGCTGTGGGGGTGGAGTTTGTAATGCAGTGGGTGGGGGCATTGGATGTGGCATGGGTGTTTTGGTTTAGAGTGTTTGGTTGCACTGGGGTTGACCTGGTTGGGAGGCTTCTATAGGAAGTTGTGAGGGAGGCTGTATTTGATCTTCCTGTGTCTGGGATCTCCTGTCTGTCTTCTCCATCCCCTCTCTTTCCTCCTTTCGCCTTTGTACCATCTCTCTCTGTTTCTGCCTTTCTGCTTGTGTTCTGTTGCGGTCGAGATACACGTTCCTGTATGCCGGCATGTCCCTTAATCGTGCTTTCTCCTGCAGGATCCTGTTCCGAGTCGATTCTGCCTTGAAGGTCACTTTCACTGGCCGGGTTCTTTTTTTTTACAACCCCCCATATTCTCCGAAAATTTTCCAGCTGGGTCATGTCGTCTTCTCCTATTGCTTTCATGATGCTTTCAATTGCTTTTTTTCCCCTTGTTTTCTTGCTTCATATGTTTCCCCTTCAACTTCCTGGAGCCCATACACAAAGACTGACCTCACCCTTTCATTCTCCCACTGCATATCCCTGTGTATCCCCTGATTCAATTTGATTTCCTCCATTGCAGCTTTCCTTTCTTCAGTTTCACTAGCTAATGTACTTGGGCTCAGTGACCTGTCATTTTCCCTTCTCGGCTTTCCCTGGGCTCTGCTGTGGTCTGTTAGGGCCTCCACATATAGCTTAGCTCTTTCATATACTACAGTCTCCACTGATTGAGCTTCTACATGCAGTTTTGCTCCTTTCCCTACAGTCCCCTTATTTGTGGCTGAGGTAGCAGTCTCTGTTGTCAATCCCAAAATGTTCTTTAGTTCTTTAGGCTGTTTCAGATTTTTCAGTTCCTCTTCTAAACTCTGTATCCTGGCCTCTGCTGCTTTGACTTGCACCTCCCACTTCCTGCTTTCCATGTCTAACCTCTCTTCCATTCTCATGCTAAGTTCTTCTAGTTTGTTTTCCCATTCATGTTCCCTTTTTGTGAGCTCTGCTGCCCAATCTTCCTTTGCAGTTTCCTCCTCCTGTCCCTTGGTTTTTCTTGTTGCTCTCTGGCAACCCATTTTTGTTTTATCCTGATTGCCTCAGAGTGAGAGTGAGAAACCTATGTAATTCTGTATGTTAGGTTAGTATTGTGTATGTCAGAGTGTGGGGGGGAGGTAGTGGAGGAACTGTGGCTATGGGGGAAGGAGGGAGAAGCAAGTGGGAGAGGGAGAGGGGGAAGGAGAGAGAGGTGGGGAGGGGGAGGGTGAAAGAGGGAGGGGAGGGATCAAGTGAAGGAGTGAGATGTCGGTGGGGGAGGGGGGGGAGTGTATGTGTGAGTCTGGCAATGTGTGTGTGTGTGTGTGTGTGTGTCAGTGGTCCTTGATTGGCCGCAACTTCTTGTGACCTGACCCCCACTCTCCTGGGGCTTACCCCACCTACTTACAATGTTGCCCTTAAAAGCTGTGTGTGTGTGTGTGTGTGTGTGTGTGTGTACGTTTGTATTCGTGTGTATTGGGGAGGTATGAGGGGTAGATACTGTTAATACATACCAGTAATTCTGGGTTGTAAAAAGTGGAAATTGCTACTAGGATCTATGAGTGTCTGCCCTTGTGTGTGTATATGAGAGAGGGATGGTTAGGGTGGGGGGGTAGATGGTGTGGTTTAAAGATCCGTTATACCTCTCTGTTCCAACTGTCTTTCCTAGAAATGCTACTCTCTCCACTTATTGCCCTCTCTGGATTTAAGTATCAATTATTGCTGGTTATTATCCTATTCCTTGTTCACGTTGAGAGAGGACTTCCTAGCTTCCTAAGTATTATTACTACTAATAACTACTGTAATAGCTTGCAGGAGTGAGTGACCAGTATCTAACAGCGATGCAAAGCCTGCAACATGCAAACCACAAAATATGTGAGTGATACTTGCGCTGGCAATGGTCGTGACAGTTGCCAGATGCTGATGACGAAGTCGTCATACGTAGTCCTTAAATCCCTATTTTGGAGATCCTTCACTCGTGTTGATTATAGCCACATGTGCTCATACATCCCTCGTTCCTCACGCAATTTCACTTTTCACTTATGATAGTATACACTTCACATTATATGCACTTCACTTTACATGTATAATGGCACACAACTTGTCGTGACGTCACTGCTTTAAGCAGGCCTACTGCTGCCACCTTCCCTTGTTATATATTTTATTTTTCCTTTCCCCTTTTGCTTATTAACTTTTTCACTCTCACTGTATGGTGCCCCACATTTCACTTGTTAGCCAAACGCTGATAATTCTTGAACAGCCGCTTCCACACTCACTTTGATCTTTGTATGTTTGAATCTGTGTGGCAACAGCGCCTATAGACTCACAACGGCTTGGCGCTTTGAAATATTGACAATTTCAGCTTCCTCTCGACTATTTTTAACTGATAACTTTAGATATCACTCGTATTATTGTTCACTGACGATGTCACTACCACTGATTACTGCTAGCATTTACTGCACTCCTTAAAAAAACACTAGGGTTCTCGGAGCCTTATGCACCCACGTCTGCACCCCACGGACCCACGCATGTGTGTGTGTGTGTGTGTGTACTCACCTAATTGTACTCACCTAATTGTGGATGCAGGGGTCGAGACTCAGCTCCTGGCCCCGCCTCTTCACTGATTGCTACTAGGTCCTCCCTCCCTCTGCTTCCTGAGTTTTATCATACCTCTTCTTAAAATTATGTATGGTTCCTGCCTCCACTACATCACTTGCTAGGCTATTCCACTTCCTGGCGACTCTATGACTGAAGAAATACTTCCTAACGTCCCTGTGACTCGTCTGAGTCTTCAGCTTCCAGTTGTGACCCCTTGTTCCTGTGTCCCCTCTCTGGAACATCCTGTCTCTGTCCACCTTGTCTATTCCCCGCAGTATCTTGTATGTCGTTATCATGTGTCCCCTGACCCTTCTGTCCTCCAGTGTCGTCAGTCCGATTTCCCTCAACCTTTCCTCGTACGACATTCCCCTGAGCTCTGGGACTAGCCTTGTTGCAAACCTTTGTACTTTCTCTAACTTCTTGACGTGCTTGACCAGGTGTGTGTGTGTGTGTGTGTGTGTGTGCACGTTCTATATGACTTTCTAGTCATTTTCATTAATATCTCGCCGGATTTATTGAAGAGCTTGTCATTAATAGAGAGGTGGTCAAGAGGTACTGAGTGTCAGTATTGTTGCTGTCAAGTTCTCCTCCAACAGGTGAAGCTCGGCACTTTCCTTCATGTTTTAAACTTTTCACTCGTATACATTTTGTAATTTCACATTCTCATTTAGAATTGAATTTATAATTAATATGAACCGGAGACGTCCTATTTTTTTACTTTAGAAAGTTAGTGAAGGCATTGAAAATGTTATAATTCTCATCATGATATCCAAGTCGTATTTCCAAGCCTCCAGCAGCAGCACGTTTCAACATGCTGACTAAGGAACTGCGGCTAAAAATGTTGCAATATAGGTATTTAGTCATGGAATTATCTGGAGGAGACTGTAAGTGACAGTGAAATACAATAACAATGTACAAGTGTGGTGTTAGCAGTGTTTAACACTGTACGGGAGACTACACCTTGATCAGTAGTCATCAGCGGCAATGAAGACAAAGAGGTAATCCATAATTTACATTGTATTTAGTATATATGTAGTGTGTGTTTCAGTAAGACTACCTTATAGTGTTAATGTGGCTGTGTATATATTCCCCAGCCAAGGCTAGAGGCGAGTATAGTTGTTGATTACTGCTGGAGACTCACCTGAGGTCAGCGTCGTGGCCGAGGGCCAGTGAGAATATTGGCAGCTGGTAGATGTTGGCCTCCCGTACGTTCCTCCGCAGTTGGTCCGACCTTGTCTCTCCCAGGTTGGGCTTCCCGTCTGTCAGAAACACCACCTGCAGCACCAGAGGTAGTAGTCAGACACACACACACCACACACACACACACACACACACACACACACACACACACACACACACACACACACACACACACACACACACACACACACACACACACTACCTGAGGTATGGAAGACGGCAAATGTAGTTCCCATTTTTAAAAAAGGAGACAGAAAAGAGGCACTAAACTATAGACCTGTGTCATTGACGTGTATAGTATGCAAAATTATGGAGAAGATTATCAGGAGGAGAGTGGTGGAGCACCTGGAACGGAACAGGAGTATAAATGCCAACCAGCACGGATTCACGGAAGGCAAATCCTGTGTCACAAACCTTCTGGAGTTTTATGATAAAATAACAGAAGTAAGACAAGAGAGAGAGGGGTGGGTTGATTGCATCTTCTTGGACTGCAAGAAGGCCTTTGACACAGTTCCTCACAAGAGATTAGTGCAGAAGCTAGAGCATCAGGCGCATATAACAGGAAGGGCACTGCAATGGATCAGAGAATACCTGACAGGGAGGCAACAACGAGTCATGGTACGTAATGATGTATCACAGTGGGCACCTGTGACGAGCGGGGTCCCACAGGGGTCGGTCCTAGGACCAGTGCTATTTTTGGTATATGTGAACGACATGACGGAAGGGTTAGACTCAGAAGTGTCCCTGTTTGCAGATGATGTGAAGTTAATGAGGAGAATTAAATCTGATGAGGACCAGGCAGGACTTCAAAGAGACCTGGACAGACTGGAAACCTGGTCCAGCAAATGGCTTCTCGAATTTAATCCTGCCAAATGCAAAGTCATGAAGATGGGGGAGGGGCACAGAAGACCACAGACAGAGTATAGGCTAGGTGGCCAAAGACTGCAAACCTCACTCAAGGAGAAAGATCTTGGGGTGAGTATAACACCGAGCATGTCTCCGGAAGCACACATCAATCAGATAACTGCTGCAGCATATGGGCGCCTGGCAAACCTGAGAACAGCATTCCGATACCTTAGTAAGGAATCATTCAAGACACTGTACACCGTGTATGTCAGGCCCATACTGGAGTATGCAGCACCTGTTTGGAACCCGCACTTGATAAAGCACGTCAAGAAACTAGAGAAAGTACAAAGGTTTGCGACAAGGTTAGTTCCAGAGCTAAGGGGAATGTCCTATGAGGAAAGATTAAGGGAAATCGGCCTGACCACACTGGAGGACAGGAGGGTCAGGGGAGACATGATAACGACATATAAAATACTGCGTGGAATAGACAAGGTGGACAAAGACAGGATGTTCCAGGGAGGGGACACAGAAACAAGAGGCCACAATTGGAAGTTGAAGACACAAATGAGTCAGAGAGATAGTAGGAAGTATTTCTTCAGTCATAGAGTTGTAAGGCAGTGGAATAGCCTAGAAAATGACGTAGTGGAGGCAGGAACCATACACACAGGCAGACACAACTAGATGCTTACACATCAGAAGCAAAGGTAAACAGTACACAGCAGAAGCACGCCAGGTGTAGGGGTTATGGAATACACAAGTGTAGAGATCAGATACACATACTTTAAGTACAGGCACATATACACTCACAAGAAAAATCAGCACAATCAAACACCGTCACCAACAAAGTCCAAGACCAGAGAGCGAACATAAAGAAATTAACCCGGAAGTGTCAACAATTACACAAACTACTATTATAGTTATTTTACCGTGTTAATTACTAAACCCGTGTTGGTCATTGAAAAACGAAAACAACAGGAGGAATGCATTATAAAACTTAAATAATGGACATTCAGCGCTATATAACACTAAATAAAAGAGCACACACACAAAAGAAGTCATACCAGTAGTATAACAAAGAGTCAGAAATTAAAACATAAATAATACACATGCCTTAAAAATCATGGCAAGAAAATTTTTTTGTAAAAGTTAAGTTCCAGTAGATACCCAGTAGATACCCAGCAGGCACCCAGCAGATACCCAGCAGGCAAGCACCTTAGTAATTGTGAAAACATGAATTCTGGCCAGTCGGAGCAGCGACCAACCTCCTCCTTCATTCGCCAGTACTCTCCCTCTTCAACAAAAAGAACAGAGTGAGCTGCACACCACGAGAGACATACCACAAGCTGCTCCGAGGCAGCAGCACACGTCAACAAGTGATGTTTGAGGTGTCTAAACATAAGTCCACAGAGAATTTCCATCATGCTTGATGTTTGTGAAGGGCTTGTAATAGAAGGAATTGGATCTACCCTCCTCTTCCTTGGATCACACCTGATTACCTCCGCTACCCAGGCGCTGTATTACCTCTACAGGTCATAAATACAGTGAAGCTCTAGAAAGTTGAGAGGTTCACAACTAGAATAGTAGCGAAAGCGAGAAATATGCACTACAAGGTGAGATTAAACGAAATGAATGTAACAGTTTCAAAGAAGAACCAAGGGAGACATAACCACCACGTATAGGATACTCAAGAAGCATGACAGGATATGTAGAAAATAGATTTTAACACCGTGGAAGCAAATGCTGCGCAAAGACTGCAGAGTAAATATGTTAATTGTGTTTTGAAAGTAGCAACCAGGAATTAAGGTTTAATTATCACACCCACAACTCTGAATAACCTGGTAAGTGCTTATATATGTTCAGAACACACACACACACACACACACACACACACACACACACACACACACACACACACACACACACAGGTGGACAGAGATAGGATGTTCCAGAGAGGGGACACAGAAACAAGGGGTCACAATTGGAAGCTGAAGACTCAAACGAGTCACAGGGATGTTAGGAAGTATTTCTTCAGTTATAGAGTTGTCAGGAAGTGGAATAGCCTAGCAAGTGAAGTAGTGGAGGCAGGAACCATACATAGCTTTAAGACGAGGTATAACAAAGCTCAGGAAGAAGAGAGAGGACCTAGTAGCGATCAGTGAAGAGGCGGGGTCAGGAGCTGAGTCTTAACCCCTGCAACCACAATTAGGTGAGGACACACACACACACACACTGGTGGGTTGGTAAGTGAGAACATTACAGTAGGATCATTAAGGTGGCTGACAAGCGGTGACAAAGGAACACAGTGTCTAAATCACTCGCAACCTTCCTGCTTACTAATGTAATTGGTAACTTGAATACATACAAGACGAAGCTCTGAGATGTTAACTTTCTTACCGCCGCCGCTTCTTCACTGTTATTGTTAATACTTCTAATAGTTGATGGGGAAGCACTTTGGAATGTGAGGCATTAATGATGTCTAATCCGAAGGAAGAGTCACTACAAATTCTTGAATGAGGGCGCTTCCCACCTTCAACACCTGTGTAAACACTTACCTTCCTTCAACACACCTGTGTTAATACGTACCTTCCTTCAACACACCTGTGTTAACACTTACCTTCCTTCAACACACCTGTGTTAACACTTCTGCGTATATAGAATGTTGCAAAAGCTTGAGTGCCGGAAATTTTGGCTTTTAAGGGAGTATAAGCATCCAGGCTGCCAGGAGTGCCAGCATCATTGCTGCCAGGAGTATCAGCATTTAGTCTGCTAGGAGTGTAAGCACCAATCATATGAAGCCTGCACACTGGTAATGAAATGTGGACACGGGAAGCCTGGTTAAGAGTGTGCGAGATAGTCAAGGTGAAGCCAGTGTACAAGAGTAGGAAGGTCAGGAAGTGATTGATAAAGCTACCAGAGTCAATGTGAAGCCAGTGTACAAGAGAGAGATATCTTGTTCCGCTGTGATTATCAACTTCCTGTTCAACAATACTGTATTAACTTTGAGGTTTATGTTGTATAATAGTAATTGTTATCAACTGAAGACCTAGACCCTAAAGGTTCATACATCGCTGTTGTATACCTCGTAAGGTTTCTAAATAAATTCCAAATGCACATTAAGTGTTTATATGCCTCTGCAAATTACCGTTAATCTACTGCTGTTTACTAACGTGCTCAGTTACCATTAACCACCTTACCTGTTTACGGTTATCTAGTTATTACTCAGCTACCGTTGAGGTTAACCACGATACCTGTTTATGCGTAGTCGCTCACTGTAGCTGTGGTTGTTGTTTGTACTTGTTTAGCTGTGGTTGTACACTCTAACCTGTTTAGCGGTTCCGTGTGTGGCGTTGTGAGCGTTGGCACCAAGCACAGCCTGGAGGAGTGCCTCGTTGAAGTTGGTGCCACCCAGAGCCTGCAGTCTATGTATCTTGCCAACACCTTTCTCCACGTCCTTGGGCGTGGCACGGTACACGCCCAGGGAAGTCACACGTGAAGAGAACACCAGCACCTGCCATACACGTTACACCGTCAGCACCTGCCACACATTACTGTCAGCACCTACCACACACCACATTGTCAGCACTACCACCTATCACACCGTCAGCATCACCACCTATCATTGATAGATGGTGATGCTGACGACCACTACAGTTAATGCCTACTTACGTAGTTCGTAACTCTACTGCTGCCTCTCTCAGCATCCCATGTACATACCTACGTGGTTCACATCTTTACTGCTGCCTCCCTCAGCATCCCATGTACACACCGTGGTTCACATCTTTACTGCTGCCTCTCTCAGCATCCCATGTACACACGTGGTTCACATCTTTACTGCTGCCTCTCTCAGCATCCCATGTACACACCTACGTGGTTCACATCTTTACTGCTGCCTCTCTCAGCATCCCATGTACACACCTATGTGGTTCACATCTTTACTGCTGCCTCCCTCAGCATCCCATGTACACACCGTGGTTCACATCTTTACTGCTGCCTCTCTCAGCATCCCATGTACACACCTACGTGGTTCACATCTTTACTGCTGCCTCTCTCAGCATCCCATGTACACACCTACGTGGTTCACATCTTTACTGCTGCCTCTCTCAGCATCCCATGTACACACCTACGTGGTTCACATCTTTACTGCTGCCTCCCTCAGCATCCCATGTACACACCGTGGTTCACATCTTTACTGCTGCCTCTCTCAGCATCCCATGTACACACCTACGTGGTTCACATCTTTACTGCTGCCTCTCTCAGCATCCCATGTACACACCTAAGTGGTTCACATCTTTACTGCTGCCTCTCTCAGCATCCCATGTACACACCTATGTGGTTCACATCTTTACTGCTGCCTCTCTCAGCATCCCATGTACACACCTACGTGGTTCACATCTTTACTGCTGCCTCTCTCAGCATCCCATGTACACACCTACGTGGTTCACATCTTTACTGCTGCCTCTCTCAGCATCCCATGTACACACCTACGTGGTTCACATCTTTACTGCTGCCTCTCTCAGCATCCCATGTACACACCTACGTGGTTCACATCTTACTGCTGCCTCTCTCAGCATCCCATGTACACACCTACGTGGTTCACATCTTTACTGCTGCCTCTCTCAGCATCCCATGTGCACACCTACGTGGTTCAAATCTTACTGCTGCCTCTCTCAGCATCCCATGTGCACACCTACGTGGTTCACATCTTTACTGCTGCCTCTCTCAGAATCCCATGTGCACACCTACATGGTTCACATCTTTACTGCTGCCTCTCTCAGCATCCCATATGCACACCTATGTGGTTCACATCTTTACTGCTGCCTCTCTCAGCATCCCATGTACACACCTACGTGGTTCACATCTTTACTGCTGCCTCTCAGCATCCCATGTACACACCTACGTGATTCACATCTTTACTGCTGCCTCTCTCAGCATCCCATGTACACACCTACGTGGTTCACATCTTTACTGCTGCCTCTCTCAGCATCCCATGTACACACCTACGTGGTTCACATCTTTACTGCTGCCTCTCTCAGCATCCCATGTACACACCTACGTGGTTCACATCTTTACTGCTGCCTCTCTCAGCATCCCATGTACACACCTACGTGGTTCACATCTTTACTGCTGCCTCTCTCAGCATCCCATGTACACACCTACGTGGTTCACATCTTTACTGCTGCCTCTCTCAGCATCCCACGTCATTAAATTTATTAATTTTATCTTGTTTACGTATTTCCCCTCTGCTCTCTCACTGTTCTAATTTTTGTTTAATAAAAATCAGATAGTTGAAAAGTCATTTATTAAAGTAAAAAAGTGCGTGAAATTTTGATCTCATTAACTGAAATTTTTATATACAATATTTTCACGTTTTGTTTTTAGTTTTGAGGATTTTATTAATTACATTTTATTAATAGATGGAGTAAAGAGGGATGTACTGAAACTCTTGCATGTTAATACTCAGTTCTGGTACTCAGTCTTGGTACCCAGCTCTGGTACTCAGTCTTGGTACCCAGCTCTGGTACTCAGTCTTGGTACCCAGCTCTGGTACTCAGTCTTGGTACCCAGCTCTGGTACTCAGTCTTGGTACCCAGCTCTGGTACTCAGCCTTGGTACCCAGCTCTGGTATTCACTCTTGGTATCCAGCTCTGGTACTCAGTCTTGGTACCCAGCTCTGGTGCTCAGTCTTGGTACCCAGCTCTGGTATTCAGTCGTGGTACCCAGCTCTGGTACTCAGTCTTGGTACTCAGCTCTGGTACTCAGTCTAGGTACCCAACTCTGGTATTCAGTCTTGTTACCCAGCTCTGGTACTCACCTCGAAGGAGTCCTCAGGCGGCAGTGACCTGAGGATGGCCTCCATGGCCAGTTTGAGCTGCGCCAGCTTACCAAAGTCGTGCATGGATCCGGACACGTCCAGCACGAACACAGTGTGGGTGGGCAGCTTGGGCAGACCCTCAGGACTAAAGTAGTGCACGAAGAACCTGCCCACCAGCTGTGTGTCGGAGAACAGGCACAGTCACTTTGGCACTGGCACTGTCATTGTGGTAGTCACTGTGGTACTGTCACTGGTAGTCACTGGTACTATCACTGGTAGTTACTGTGGTACTGTCACCGTGGCACTGTTACTGTGGTACTGCCACTGTGGTACTGTCAACTGTCAATGTAGTACTGTCACTGTGGCACTGTCGCTGTGGCACTGGCGCTATGGTAGTCACTGTGGCACCCACTGTGACATTCAGTGGCACTCACTGTGGTACTGTAAATGTGGCACCTACTGTGACACTGTCACTGTGGCATCCACTATGACACTATGGCACCCACTCTGACACTGTCACTGTGGCACCCACTGTGGCACTGTCACTGTGACATTGGCACTGTGGCATTGTCACTGACACTGTAGCGGTGGCATTCACTGTGGCACTGTCACTGTTACACTGCGGTCACCGTCACACTGGGTCACCCTCACAGTTACACTGCATCACAGTCGCCATCTTGTACGGCCAAGGTCACTGTCATGGTGGATCGGTGCCACACCAGGTCACCACTTGGTGGTGACCTGGTGTGGTAGTCATGCTGAATCACTGTCATCATCACAGGGGGTTGCCAGGTCACAGGGTTTCCAGGTCAGAGGGTTGCCAAGTCACAGGGTTGTCAGGTCACAGGGTTGCAGGTCACAGGCTTTCCAGGTTACATGGTTGCCAGGTCACAGGACTGCAGGTTACTGAATCCATGGGTCGCGGGTCACAATAAGGTCAAGACTTGTAAGAACATAAGGTCACACCTCTCCTGCATATTATTTGACACTTAAGTCACATCGGTTAGGTTACATTAGAGAGGTTTGGTTACAGAAGTCACACTGGTTACGGAGGTCACACTGGTTACAGAGATCACATTGGCTACGGTCACAATGATTACAGAGGTCACGCTAGTTACGGAGGTCACATTGGTTACAAAGGTCACATTGGTTACAAAGGTCACACTGGTTACCGAGGTCACATACATTTGTGTGGAAGTGTATTAACTGCGAATACTAAGAATAATACAAATTAATGTAAGTCATAAATTAATCTTGATACAATCTAAGTTTGATTTATTAAACTGTTGGTGTCAGTCAGTTGCACAGGCTGTCAGATGCACATCAGCTTACTAAACTTGAGCTGTCAGTTTCTAAGGCAGATATTATTTATTACACAATTATGATAAGTTAAAGTTACGTTCGGTTCATATTTTGGTAATAGTAATGACAGTAATATTTAGAGTAATAATAAAAATATTAATTGCAATAATATTAATAATAGTAATAGTATATGTAATAATAGTTATAGCAATAATAGTAATATTAATAATAATAATATTAATAATAGTTATAGCAATAATAATAGTTATAGCAATAATAATAGTTATAGCAATAATATTAATACAGTGAGTGGAACTACACACATACACCGGAAACTTAACTAACGATGACACAGTAATAGTGTTAATAGTAATAGTCATTATTTCAGTGAATGTTTGTATATTTATTAATATTTTTGTATTAATGTTAATAATATTGTTGATTACAGATGATGTCTTTGAGGAAGTTTGAAGAAGTGGAGTTTGAGTCAGCAGCACTCAGTGTAAGTCAGCAGCACTCAGTGTAAGTCAGCAGCACTCAGTGTAAGTCAGCAGCACTTTGTGTAAGTCAGCAGCACTCAGTGTAAGTCAGCAGCACTTTGTGTAAGTCAGCAGCACTCTGTGTAAGTCAGCAGCACTCTATGTAAGGACCACTTGATAACAACGACCAAACTGTAAGTAACCAGACTAATAACACTCAGTAATATATCTTACAGTCATCTCTCTGATAAACTTCCTCTGTATAATATGAGTTATTTATATAAATGTGACTGAAAAATTTCATTCGGAACTGAATAACATGTACCATGAAGGCCTTTCCACACACTATTCAATTTTGAAATATACTTTTTCAGTCGTATTTAGAAAAAAAATCGAAATCTATAGAGGATCTTTATAAGAGAGCTTTCTGTACATATAAAAAATAGGGAATTACCCCATTTAATTGGTCAAGCAGTTGTTCCTACATGAACCAGAGCACTAAAATGATCACATTTAATGATCACATTCAAAAGTATTATTGATATTTTTTTTTTCAAAATATCTGTAATACTTTTTTTCCAAGTAATTTTTTTGTTTTCGTCATAGAATATATTTTCAGTATTTTAACATTTGGAGAGATGAGAGAGGTGAAGCTTGTGTGATTTATGTTGTCTCTGTATGTTGGTAGAGCTGTCTCAACTCTGAATGTCCCTACATCTAAACATTTCTCTACACATCACCCACACACCTCACTGTATTCCCGTCTTACTGTATCTCACTATTGTATCCCCTTCTTACTTGTATCTCACTACTGTATCCCCGTCTTACTTGTATCTCACTACTGTATCCCCGTCTTACTTGTATCTCACTACTGTATCCCCGTCTTATTTGTATCTCACTACTGTATCCCCGTCTTACCTGTATCTCACTACTGTATCCCCGTCTTACCTGTATCTCACTACTGTATCCCCGTCTTACCTGTATCTCACCGCCGTCTACCTCCCTCTGAACATCGTAGGTCATAGATAAGACATTCTGCTCTCTGTCTTGGTCATCTCTGCTGCTGCTGCTGATGATATTACTCTTGTTATTGCTGCTTGGGTTGTTGGTAATAGCGTTGCTTTGATTCATACGAGTGTCACTGTTCTTCAAGATGTAAGTCACTCGCACCTCTTCCAGGCTCGGCGCCTCTTCTTGCACTGTCAGGAAATAATGAAAGAACAGTTTACCTTTCTTTACTACACTCTTTTTTTTTCTTCCTAATTCCGTCTTTACGTCACATAACTGACTATCATAGCTAACTTATTGATAATTCAAACACAATTCAGTATTAAGAATTTCGTTAGTTGTATGTGCAAGCCTAGCAACAGCCTAGCCCAGAGTTGCCTAACAAAGTGTAACAAGTGAGGTGATGGCTAGTAGTATGTACTCTGAGCGTGGGGATGTGGCCGAGGAACATTCAGGAGCTGGAAGTCTCTGATGGGCTGGCTTTCCCTGATCACCACCTCGACCTCCTGGTACACACCCTCCTGTAAACACCCACCCACAAACACACGTTTAATATTGTAATATAACCAGATAACTGTCAACAATATCAAATGAAAATTATAAAATAATAATTGCCAAACTTGGTATATTGCTGAACCGTAACTGATTTCAAAGAAAATATGCCGTTATGAAATTGACCAGAGGATATAATATTAATAATAATAATTACTTTGCAGACATTAAATTTGATCAAAATAAGCAGCATTGAAATTCAGTGATGGTGCTAAATTGTTGAGTATAATGTAGACTCATATTACACTGCTACTGTTCTTATTACTACAACTAACAGTATTACTGACACTACAACAACTACTGTTAATAATACAACTATTACTATTATTACTAATGGTACAACAACTATTCAGTACCATGACTTGTGCAACTTTTATTACTAATAAAACAATTATCATTATTACAACTCTGTTATTATTACAACTATTATTATCATTATTATTATTACAACGAACAGCGCTGTATGATTCTTGTGGGTTTAGCGCTTAGTTATGATTATAACAATTATTACAGCTTATTATTATTACAACTATTATTACTACAGCTATTATTACTATTATAGTTACTGCTAGAACTGTTAATATTACAACTACTAGTATTAGATAGTGTGTGGGTGTAGCAGGGTCACACTTACACTGTGTGGTGGCAGGTAGATGGTGTGAGTGTAGCTGCCACGGAACCTCAGCAGTAGTTGCTCGTAGGAGAGGTAGAAAGTAGCAGAGCCCAGAGCATCAACCATCGTTCCTGCCTTGAACTTCTGAGTCTCGTCCTGAGTCCACCTGTCATCACCACTACATATATATATATATATATATATATATATATATATATATATATATATATATATATATATATATATATATATATATATATATATATATATGTCGTGCCGAATAAGTAAAACTTGCTATTTTTGGCTTAAATAGCGACGCTCTTACCGAATAAGGCAAGCGAATATTTGTACATGCAATAATTTCGCAAAAATCATTCTGAACCTAACGAAAAAATACATTACATTGTTTATTAAATTATTGTAAACTTGTCTAAAATATATTTAGTTAGAATAGACAAAATTAAATTGCGCTTGTTATAATAAGGTTAGGTAAATTTTCTAAGGTTCTTTTGTTACAAAATTCTTTTTACATTAACATAAATTAAAAAAAAATATATCTAAATGTATAAGAGAAAATTTTAGAAAGGACTTAATTTTAAATGAGTTCTTTCTAATTGACCAGTTTTACCTGTTCGGCACGACATTATATATATATATATATATATATATATATATATATATATATATATATATATATATATATATATATAATGTATATATATTGTACCCACGAACAAGTAGTATTGATCAATAATAACACTGCGACTAGTCAAGGAGTCGAACCCATGCTGCTTTGGCCTGCCTCATGGTGGGCGAAAACTCATGACGCCTTAATCCACACGACCACACAATCTTGTGTGGTGACTTAAAGCACTCGCCTACAGATGTCTCATAACTTGGGGTGACCAGCTAGAACGCTAACAATGTTACCCACAAAGTCGGTCACATCAGTGACCTTCAAGCATGGTAGTTCTGAATTTCTCATTCTCGTCCTGTACACACTGACCTTTACGAGCGATACTACATTCGATGTACTCCAATCAAACATGATTACCTCCTGTTTCCTTGGTGCTGTGTGACCCATACAGGTTTACCCCTTCCCCGTGAATGCTAAAATAATAACTTCAAGAGAGGATATACGAAAACAGAGAAGGAACCTTGTGTTACTAGCTGCAGGGAGGACACGAGGACACTCCTTAAGATACAAAAGCTGTGCAATAACTATTGCAATAGTTGACAAGTGGACTAGTCTCCAGGAGGAGGCTGTCAGTGTAAGGGAGGAAGCTGTCAGCGCAGGGGAGGAGGCTGTCAGTGCAAGGGAGGAGGCTGTCAGTATAGGGCAAAGGGCTGTCAGTGCAGGGAAGGGGGCTGTCTTCAAGGGAAGAGGTTGTCAGTGCAATGGAGGAGGCTATCAGTGCAAGGGAGGAGGCTGTCAGCCTAACAACTGTTGTATTTAATTCACCCCGGCAAGCCAGTCCTAATTATCAGATCATTGCTTTGTCTAGTGCACCATGCTGGCCTAATAAGACTCATCCAACTTGATGTATTTCTGTGCTTTCTATAGACAAATCTCACGCCAGTATGGCTATGACGAGCTCTACCTCCAGACCCCATCAAAACTACTACGATGCATTATTTAAACATAATTCACATGACTTTATTAAAGACGGGAATCCATGAGCCTAACTGCTGCTATAACCTACAATTACAGATATATTGTGATCAGGACGATCTCTGTGTTTTTCTACTCTATCACAATTATTAATTAACGCGAAATTCTTAGAACTGTAATGTTGCATAATATATGTGAATAAATTATTATTATTATTATTATTATTATTATTAAATAGTAGTATTAGTGATGGTAGTTGAAGAAGTAACAGTAGTGTACTAGTAGTAGTAGCAGTAATAGTGGTAGGTAGTAGCGTAGTGGTAGTTGACTTGCAGTAGTGGTAGTATCGGGGCTCCAGGCGACATTTTCGTAGAACTACTAAGAGTTATTATTTAAAGGCTTCGATATATTCCCATGTTGGTAATATCACAGAAAATACTCTGAGTTGAAGACAAATATTGCTGTGCAAGTATTTTTGCAATGAAGCTTTGAGCGAGAGCTGCTGTGCTGACACTAGCTGAGTATTGTGTAGCAACAATACGAAGTAACCTGGCATTTGTTCTCTAAAACTTTTGTCTTGTTTCAAGGATTCAGCGGCTGTATATATATATATATATATATATATATATATATATATATATATATATATATATATATATATATATATATGTGTGTGTATATATATATATATATATATATATATATATATTTCGTGCCAAATAGGTAAAACTGTTCAATTAGCAAGAAATCATTTAAAATAAGTCCTTTCTAAAATTTCCCTTATACGTTCAAAGATATTTTTTTTTATTTATGTTAATATAAAAATTAATAATTTTGTACCAAAAGAACCTTAGAAAACTTTCCTAACCTTATTATAAAAAGCGCAATTTTAGCCTAATCTAACTAAATATATTTTAGCCAAGTTTACAATAATTTAATAATAAACACAATAAAATATATTTTTTTCTTTAGGTTCAGAATTACTTTTTTTTTTTTGCGAAACTCTTTCTCTTCTTAACTTTAGTAGCTTATACAGGATAAGGTGTTGCTAGCCCCTCCCTCCTGGCATGTTAGTCGCCTCTGACGACATGCATAGCTTACCGAACAAGAATTCTGTTCCGCTTCCCCATGGAGATAAGAGGAAATAAACAAGAACTAATAAGAAAATAGAAGAAAACCCAGAGGAGTGTGTATATGCTTGTAAATGTATGTGTAGTTTGGCCCAAGTGTTAGTAGATGCAGCAAGACGTACCTGAAATCTTGCATGTTTATAAGACAGAAAAAAGACACCAACAATCCTACCATCTTGTAAAACAATTCCGGGCTTCCGTTTTACACTCACTTGGCAGGACGGTAGTACCTCCCTGGACGGTTGCTATCAACCTACTACCTAGGATATATATATATATATATATATATATATATATATAATATATATATATATATATATATATATATATATATATATATATATATATATATATATATATATATATAATGTACAAAACAACCACTCTGAAAGAATAGAGAAATTCCAAGCGCTTTCATGACTACTCACATTATCAAGGAACTATGAAAGTAAAGCATCCAAGGAAGGTATATAAGGGGTCTGGCCAACACCTCACTATCAGATCCCACAACGGTTAAACACCTGACGCGCGCCGACCCAACTGGACAGGTCCTTTGCACAACCCACCAACAAACTATTCTACCCAAGAAAATTTTTAAAATTATTATTTGTCCAGTGTATTATTAAATTCTTCCCAAATTCTATTAATTATAAATGGATCTAATTTATATAAACCAAAGGAAATATTCATATTATTGTCAAAACTGCTTTTTATGAAACAAGATTCAATTATATTCCTGTCGACCATGGACTTGCTTGATACTACTTGGTTGATATGCCTTCTCTTCTTAAGACTTTTAATATTAAAGTTGTATTCAAAAATCTTGATACAGTAAAAAAAACTTTTGATGAAGAATTCCCCCCAAAATGCTGATGGATGTGTCTATAAGATTCCTTGTAAAATTTGCGATAAAGTTTATTACGGTCAAACTGGTAAAAATCTCGAACTAAGATTAAAACAACATAAATATAGCATTAGAACTGGACAAGATTCCAATGCTCTATTTATTCATGTAAGAGATTTTAACCATCCAATTGATTTTCAAAAAGTTGAGAAAGTAGTATCAATCAAGTCCATGGTCGACAGGAATAAAATTGAATCTTGTTTCATAAAAAACAGTTTTGACAATAATATGAACATTTCCTTTGGTTTATATAAATTAGATCCATTTATAATTAATAGAATTTGGGAAGAATTTAATAATACACTGGACAAATAATAATTTTAAAAATTTTCTTGGGTAGAATAGTTTGTTGGTGGGTTGTGCAAAGGACCTGTCCAGTTGGGCCGGCGCGCGTCAGGTGTTTAACCGTTGTGGGATCTGATAGTGAGGTGTTGGCCAGACCCCTTATATACCTTCCTTGGATGCTTTACTTTCATAGTTCCTTGATAATGTGAGTAGTCACGAAAGCGCTTGGAATTTCTCTATTCTTTCAGAGTGGTTGTTTTGCATATTCTGAAATCACCTGTTTACTGTGATCTTATTGCATATATATATATATATATATATATATATATATATATATATATATATATATATTGCAGTAATCGCGAACAAGATATACAATATGCAAAACAACCACTGGGGGGATTGAATGATAGCTCTAAGCCTTTCATGTTGCAATCAACACAGCAGGAGCTTGCAGTGTTGCAGAAAAGAGGAGAAAGTCCAAGCACATACGATCACAGGGAACGCCTTTGCGCTCCCTGTGATCGCAGCTCAGTGCTGTTGGTGCTATGATCTATAACACAGGTTGGTAACTGACCAATAAGTTATCATTTACAAGTTAACTTGTTATTATACAAGAGTACATGTTAACGTGTATATTATTATGAAAACACCCACCAGCACGGATTCATGGGAGGCAAATCCTGTGTCACAAACCTTCTGGAGCTTTATGATAAAGTAACAGAAGTAAGACACGAGAGAGAGGGGTGGGTTGATTGTAGTTTCTTGGACTGTAAGAAGGCCTTCTACACAGTTCCTCACAAGAGACTAGTGCAGAAACTAGAGGATCAGGCGCGTATAATGGGAAGGGCACTGCAATGGATCAGAGAATACCTGACAGGGAGGCAACGAGTCATGGTACGTGATGAGATATCACAGTGAGCACCTGTGACGAGCGGAGTCTCACAGGGGTCGGTCCTAGAACCAGTGCTATTTTTAGTATATGTGAAAAACATGATGGAAGGGATAGACTCGGAAGTGTCCCTGTTCGCATATGATGTGAAGTTAATGAGGAGAATTAAATCAGATGAGGATCAGGCAGGACTTCAAAGAGACCTGGACAGGCTGGACACCTGGTCCAGCAACTGGCTTCTCGAATTTAACCCCCCAAATGCAAAGTTATGAAGATCGGGGAATTGGAAAGAAGACCGCAGAGTATAGGCTAGATGGCTAAAGACTGCAAACCTCACTCAAGGAGAAAGATCTTGGGGTGAGTATGACACCAAGCATGTCTCCGGAATCACACATCAATCAGATAATTTCTGCAGCATATGGGCGCCTGGCAAACCTGAGAATAGCATTCCGATACCTAAGTAAGGAATCATTCAAGACACTGTACACCGTGTATGTCAGGCCCATACTGGACTATGCAGCACCAGTTTGGAACCCACACCTGGTCAAGCACGTCAAGAAATTAGAGAAAGTGCAAAGGTTTGCGACAAGGTTAGTTCCAGAGCTAAGGGGAATGTCCTACGAAGAAAGGTTAAGGAAAATCGGCCTGACGACACTGGAGGACAGGAGGGTCAGGGGAGACATAATAACGACATACAAAATACTGCGTGGAATAGACAAGGTGGACAGAGACAGGATGTTCCAGACAGGAGACACAGAAACAAGAGGTCACACTTGGAAGTTGAAGACTCAGATGAGTCAAAGGGATGTTAGGAAGTATTTCTTCAGTCATAGAGTAGTCAAGAAGTGGAACAGTCTGGCGAGTGATGTAGTGGAGGCAGGAACCATACATAGCTTTAAGACGAGGTATGATAAAGCTCAGGGAGCAGGGAGAGAGAGGATCTAGTAGCGTTCAGTGAAGAGGCGGGGCCAGGAGCTGAGTCTCGACCCAAGCAACCACAATTAGGTGAGTACTATCACTCGTGGTGGTTATAGTTATTATTTTGATAAGAAAATCTGAAAATTTCTGCTGATTCAAGTGTTTGTAATATAAAGAGTTTGGTGGTTCAACTAGCTTACAGCTTCACTCCTCCGTAAAGCAATAAAAGATGACACTAGTGGATGTGAGGGAAAGTTTTTCATCCTATGTAAAGTAAAAGTTTTACACCCCGTATAAAGTAAAGAAGAGAGAGCAGTGTTTCTGGATGGTTGTAGCAGCAGCAGCCTGAGCAAAATTACACAAGTATGAGCAAAATGTTCCATACCGAGTGAATAATAAGTGTGAGTGTAAGATTGTGTGAGAGTATGGGTTTGAGTGTTGTGCTAATTGTTTGTGTAAGGTTAAGTGTGAGGGTATAAATGCTAGGATGAGTGGGAATGAAATAAAAGTATTAGGATGAGTGGGAATGAAATACAAGTGTTAGGATGAGTGGGAATGAGATATACCTACCTTGGTGGAGTGGCTTGCTGAGTGTCGTTATCATGATGTCCTCTTCTACCTCCTCGCTTCCTTGCTTTCACCTCCGTAGTGTAGTTCCTTCCTCCCGTCTCTCTACATCACCGTCAAACATTACATTGATAAACATCATAAAATATTGTTATACGTTGTAATACCCTACACCCTCTCCCTACCACCATCCCTCCCTCCAGGATTCACCACATGTTTTTATATACTATCTATTCCCTTCTCTCCTATCCCTCTCTTCTCTTCCACTCTCCCTCTGTCCCCTCCATTCCTGCGCCAGCACCTGTACCTATACTGGGCACACATTGTAGCAGTCTCACACTACACACACTGTAACAGTCTCTCATACTACACACACTGTAACAGTCTCACACTACACACACTGTAACAGTCTCACACTACACACACTGTAACAGTCTCTCACACTACACACACTGTAACAGTCTCACACTACACACACTGTAACAGTCTCTCACACTACACACACTGTAACAGTCTCACACTACACACACTGTAACAGTCTCACACTACACACACTGTAACAGTCTCTCACACTACACACACTGTAACAGTCTCACACTAAACACACTGTAACAGTCTCTCACACTACACACACTGTAACAGTCTCTCACACTACACACACTGTAACAGTCTCTCACACTACACACACTGTAACAGTCTCTCACACTACACACACTGTAACAGTCTCACACTACACACACTGTAACAGTCTCTCACACTACACACACTGTAACAGTCTCTCACACTACACACACTGTAACAGTCTCTCACACTACACACACTGTAACAGTCTCTCACACTACACACACTGTAACAGTCTCTCACACTACACACACTGTAACAGTCTCACACTACACACACTGTAACAGTCTCACACTACACACACTGTAACAGTCTCTCACACTACACACACTGTAACAGTCTCTCACACTACACACACTGTAACAGTCTCTCACACTACACACACTGTAACAGTCTCTCACACTACACACACTGTAACAGTCTCTCACACTACACACACTGTAACAGTCTCTCACACTACACACACTGTAACAGTCTCTCACACTACACACACTGTAACATTCTCACACTACACACACTGTAACAGTCTCACACTACACACACTGTAACAGTCTCTCACACTACACACACTGTAACAGTCTCTCACACTACACACACTGTAACAGTCTCACACTACACACACTGTAACAGTCTCTCACACTACACACACTGTAACAGTCTCTCACACTACACACACTGTAACAGTCTCTCACACTACACACACTGTAACAGTCTCACACTACACACACTGTAACAGTCTCTCACACTACACACACTGTAACAGTCTCTCACACTACACACACTGTAACAGTCTCACACTACACACACTGTAACAGTCTCTCACACTACACACACTGTAACAGTCTCTCACACTACACACACTGTAACAGTCTCTCACACTACACACACTGTAACAGTCTCACACTACACACACTGTAACAGTCTCTCACACTACACACACTGTAACAGTCTCTCACACTACACACACTGTAACAGTCTCTCACACTACACACACTGTAACAGTCTCTCACACTACACACACTGTAACAGTCTCACACTACACACACTGTAACAGTCTCTCACACTACACACACTGTAACAGTCTCTCACACTACACACACTGTAACAGTCTCACACTACACACACTGTAACAGTCTCTCACACTACACACACTGTAACAGTCTCTCACACTACACACACTGTAACAGTCTCACACTACACACACTGTAACAGTCTCTCACACTACACACACTGTAACAGTCTCTCACACTACACACACTGTAACAGTCTCACACTACACACACTGTAACAGTCTCTCACACTACACACACTGTAACAGTCTCTCACACTACACATACTGTAACAGTCTCTCACACTACACACACTGTAACAGTCTCACACTACACACACTGTAACAGTCTCTCACACTACACACACTGTAACACTCTCTCACACTACACACACTGTAACAGTCTCACACTACACACACTGTAACAGTCTCTCACACTACACACACTGTAACAGTCTCACACTACACACAGTGTAACAGTCTCACACTACACACACTGTAACAGTCTCACACTACACACACTGTAACAATCTCACACTACACACACTGTAACAGTCTCTCACACTACACACACTGTAACAGTCTCTCACACTACACACACTGTAACAGTCTCACACTACACACACTGTAACAGTCTCTCACACTACACACACTGTAACAGTCTCTCACACTACACATACTGTAACAGTCTCTCACACTACACACACTGTAACAGTCTCACACTACACACACTGTAACAGTCTCTCACACTACACACACTGTAACAGTCTCTCACACTACACACACTGTAACAGTCTCACACTACACACACTGTAACAGTCTCTCACACTACACACACTGTAACAGTCTCTCACACTACACACACTGTAACAGTCTCTCACACTACACACACTGTAACAGTCTCTCACACTACACACTGTAACAGTCTCTCACACTACACACACTGTAACAGTCTCTCACACTACACACACTGTAACAGTCTCTCACACTACACACACTGTAACAGTCTCACACTACACACACTGTAACAGTCTCTCACACTACACACACTGTAACAGTCTCTCACACTACACATACTGTAACAGTCTCTCACACTACACACACTGTAACAGTCTCACACTACACACACTGTAACAGTCTCTCACACTACACACACTGTAACAGTCTCTCACACTACACACACTGTAACAGTCTCACACTACACACACTGTAACAGTCTCTCACACTACACACACTGTAACAGTCTCTCACACTACACATACTGTAACAGTCTCTCACACTACACACACTGTAACAGTCTCTCACACTACACACACTGAAACAGTCTCTCACACTACACACACTGTAACAGTCTCTCACACTACACACACTGTAACAGTCTCTCACACTACACACACTGTAACAGTCTCTCACACTACACACACTGTAACAGTCTCTCACACTACACACACTGTAACAGTCTCTCACACTACACACACTGTAACAGTCTCTCACTACACACACTGTAACAGTCTCTCACTACACACACTGTAACAGTCTCACACTACACACACTGTAACAGTCTCTCACACTACACACACTGTAATAGTCACTTACACTACACACACTGTAACAGTCTCACACTACACACACTGTAACAGTCTCTCACACTACACACACTGTAAGTCACACTACACACACTGTAACAGTCTCTCACACTACACACACTGTAAGTCACACTACACACACTGTAACAGTCTCTCACACTACACACACTGTAACAGTCCCTTACACTACACACACTGTAAGTCTCACACTACACACACTGTAACAGTCTCTCACACTACACACACTGTAACAGTCTCTCACACTACACACACTGTAACAGTCTCTTACACTACACACACTGTAACAGTCTCACACTACACACACTGTAACAGTCTCTCACACTACACACACTGTAACAGTCTCTTACACTACACACACTGTAACAGTCTCACACTACACACACTGTGACAGTCTCTCATACTACACACACTGTAACAGTCTCTCACACTACACACACTGTAACAGTCTCACACTACACACACTGTAACAGTCTCTCACACTACACACACTGTAACAGTCTCTCACACTACACACACTGTAATAGTCTCTTACACTACACACACTGTAACAGTCTCACACTACACACACTGTAACAGTCTCTCACACTTCACACACCGTAACAGTCTCTTACACTACACACACTGTAACAGTCTCACACTACACACACTGTAACAGTCTCTCACACTACACACACTGTAACAGTCTCTTACACTACACACACTGTAACAGTCTCTCACACTACACACACTGTAGCAGTCTCTCACACTACACACACTGTAACAGTCTCTCACATTACACACACTGTAACAGTCTCTTACACTACACACACTGTAACAGTCTCTTACACTACACACACTGTAACAGTCTCTCACACTACACACACTGTAACAGTCTCTTACACTACACACACTGTAACAGTCTCTTACACTACGCACACTGTACCAGTCTCTCACACTACACACAGTGCGCCAGTCTCTCACACTACACAGTGCACCAGTCTCTCACACTACACACAGTGCACCAGTCTCTCACACTACACACAGTGCACCAGTCTCTCACACTACACACAGTGCACCAGTCTCTCACACTACACACAGTGCACCAGTCTCTCACACTACACTCAGTGCACCAGTCTCTCACACTACACACACTGCACCAGTCTCTCACACTACACTCAGTGCACCAGTCTCTCACACTACACACAGTGCACCAGTCTCTCACACTACACACACTGCACCAGTCTCTCACACTACACACACTGTAACAGTCTCACACTACACACAGTAACAGTCTCTCACACTACACACACTGTAACAGTCTCTCACACTACACACACTGTAACATTCTCTTACACTAAACACACTGTAACAGTCTCTCACACTACACACACTGTAACAGTCTCTCACACTACACACACTGTAACAGTCTCTCACACTAAACACACTGTAACAGTCTCTCACACTACACACACTGCACCAGTCTCTCACACTACACCCACTGTAACAGTCTCACACTACACACAGTAACAGTCTCTCACATTACACACACTGTAACAGTCTCTTACACTACACATACTGTAACATTCTCTTACACTACACACACTGTAACCGTCTTTCACACTACACACACTGTAACAGTCTCTCACACTACACACACTGTAACAGTCTCTCACACTACACACACTGTAACAATCTCTCACACTACACACTGTAACAGTCTCACACTACACACACTGTAACAGTCTCTCACACTACACACACTGTAACAGTCTCTTACACTACACACACTGTAACAGTCTCACACTACACACACTGTAACAATCTCTCACACTACACACACTGTAACAGTGTCTTACACTACACACACTGTAACAGTCTCACACTACACACACTGTAACAGTCTCTCACACTACACACACTGTAACAGTCTCACACTACACACACTGTAACAGTCTCTCACACTACACACACTGTAGCAGTCTCTTACACTACACACACTGTAACAGTCTCTTACACTACACACACTGTAACAGTCTCTCACACTACACACACTGTAACAGTCTCACGCTACAAACACTGTAACAGTCTCTCACACTACACACACTGTAACAGTCTCTTACACTACACACACTGTAACAGTCTCACACTACACACACTGTAACAGTCTCACACTACACACACTGTGACAGTCTCTCACACTACACACACTGTAACAGTCTCTCACACTTCACACACTGTAACAGTCTCACACTACACACACTGTAACAGTCTCTCACACTACACACACTGTAACAGTCTCACACTACACACACTGTAACAGTCTCTCACACTACACACACTGTAACAGTCTCTTACACTACACACACTGTAGCAGTCTCTCACACTACACACACTGTAACAGTCTCTCACACTACACACACTGTAACAGTCTCTTACATTACACACACACTGTAACAGTCTCTTACACTACACACACTGTAACAGTCTCTCACACTACACACACTGTAACAGTCTCTTACACTACACACACTGTAACAGTCTCTTACACTACGCACACTGTACCAGTCTCTCACACTACACACAGTGCACCAGTCTCTCACACTACACAGTGCACCAGTCTCTCACACTACACACAGTGCACCAGTCTCTCACACTACACACAGTGCACCAGTCTCTCACACTACACACAGTGCACCAGTCTCTCACACTACACACACTGCACCAGTCTCTCACACTACACACACTGCACCAGTCTCTCACACTACACACACTGCACCAGTCTCTCACACTACACACACTGCACCAGTCTCTCACACTACACACACTGCACCAGTCTCTCACACTACACACACTGCACCAGTCTCTCACACTACACACACTGCACCAGTCTCTCACACTACACACACTGCACCAGTCTCTCACACTACACACACTGCACCAGTCTCTCACACTACACATACTGCACCAGTCTCTCACACTACACACACTGCACCAGTCTCTCACACTACACATACTGCACCAGTCTCTCACACTACACACACTGCACCAGTCTCTCACACTACACACAGTGCACCAGTCTCTCACACTACACACACTGCACCAGTCTCTCACACTACACACACTGCACCAGTCTCTCACACTACACACACTGCACCAGTCTCTCACACTACACACACTGCACCAGTCTCTCACACTACACATACTGCACCAGTCTCTCACACTACACACACTGCACCAGTCTCTCACACTACACATACTGCACCAGTCTCTCACACTACACACACTGCACCAGTCTCTCACACTACACACACTGTAACAGTCTCTCACACTACACACACTGCACCAGTCTCTCACACTACACACACTGCACCAGTCTCTCACACTACACACACTGTAACAGTCTCTCACACTACACACACTGCACCAGTCTCTCACACTACACACACTGTAACAGTCTCTCACACTACACACACTGCACCAGTCTCTCACACTACACACACTGTAACAGTCTCTCACACTACACACACTGCACCAGTCTCTCACACTACACACACTGTAACAGTCTCTCACACTACACACACTGTAACAGTCTCTCACACTACACATACTGCACCAGTCTCTCACACTACACACACTGTAACAGTCTCTCACACTACACACACTGCACCAGTCTCTCACACTACACACACTGTAACAGTCTCTCACACTACACATACTGCACCAGTCTCTCACACTACACACACTGTAACAGTCTCTCACACTACACACACTGCACCAGTCTCTCACACTACACACACTGCACCAGTCTCTCACACTACACACACTGCACCAGTCTCTCACACTACACACACTGTAACAGTCTCTCACACTACACACACTAACAGTCTCTCACACTACACACAGTGCACCAGTCTCTCACACTACACACACTGCACCAGTCTCTCACACTACACACACTGCACCAGTCTCTCACACTACACACACTGCACCAGTCTCTCACACTACACACACTGCACCAGTCTCTCACACTACACACACTGCACCAGTCTCTCACACTACACACATTAACAGTCTCTCACACTACACACAGTGCACCAGTCTCTCACTCTACACACAGTGCACCAGTCTCTCACACTACACACACTGTAACAGTCTCTCACACTACACACACTAACAGTCTCTCACACTACACACACTGTAACAGTCTCTCACACTACACACGCTAACAGTCTCTCACACTACACACACTGTAACAGTCTCTCACTCTACACACACTGTAACAGTCTCTCACACTACACACACTAACAGTCTCTCACACTACACACACTGTAACAGTCTCTCACACTACACACACTGTAACAGTCTCTCACACTACACACACTAACAGTCTCTCACACTACACACACTGTAACAGTCTCTCACACTACACACACTGTAACAGTCTCTCACACTACACACACTAACAGTCTCTCACACTACACACACTGTAACAGTCTCTCACACTACACACACTGTAACAGTCTCTCACACTACACACACTGTAACAGTCTCTCACACTACACACACTGTAACAGTCTCTCACACTACACACACTGTAACAGTCCCTCACACTACACACACTAACAGTCTCTCACACTACACACACTGTAACAGTCTCTCACACTACACACACTGTAACAGTCTCTCACACTAAACACACTGCACCAGTCTCTCACACTACACACACTGTAACAGTCTCTCACACTAAACACACTGCACCAGTCTCTCACACTACACACACTGTAACAGTCTCTCACACTACACACACTAACAGTCTCTCACACTACACACACTAACAGTCTCTCACACTACACATACTGCACCAGTCTCTCACACTAAACACAGTGCACCAGTCTCTCACACTACACACACTGTAACAGTCTCTCACACTACACACACTGTAACAGTCTCTCACACTACACACACTGTAACAGTCTCTCACACTACACACACTAACAGTCTCTCACACTGCACACACTAACAGTCTCTCACACTAAACACACTGCACCAGTCTCTCACACTAAACACACTAACAGTCTCTCACACTAAACACACTAACAGTCTCTCACACTAAACACACTAACAGTCTCTCACACTACACACACTAACAGTCTCTCACACTACACACACTGTAACAGTCTCTCACACTACACACAGTGCACCAGTCTCTCACACTACACACACTGCACCAGTCTTGCACTACACACTAGAAAAGTACCAGTGAAACATACACAGGCTTCACAAAAGCTTCGACAAGAGTAACTATTGTGTAACAGCTCACGAAATTTTGGCAAAATAATTAACAGGAAAATTGAGCACACGAAGCTTTACCTTGTTAACAATGAGAGTCACAGAGTAACAATCAACAAGGTTAAACCAGAAGCCTTCGTGTACAGCTCTTCTTTATTGAACTCTGCTAGCCTCACAGTAACGTTATCATTCTGGCATAATAATATCATTCTTATTATTATTACTATTGTTATTATTATTTTAATACTCATATTTGACATAATTATTGTGTTAGTCGGGAAGCAAGGCTGCTGCCAACTCTTCTTTAGACTTTCTTGCCAAAGTAATTTATGCAAAAATGTTAGCAGACGTAAATCACTGACACTACACACCAACACTAGACACTACTTTCTTAGACTAGACGCTACTTTCTTACGCTAGACACTACTTTCTTACAATAGACACTACTTTCTCAGACTAGACGCTACTTTCTTACACTAGACACTACTTTCTTACAATAGACACTACTTTCTTAGACTAGACGCTACTTTCTTACAATAGACACTACTTTCTTAGATTAGACACTACTTTCTTAGACTAGACGCTACTTTCTTAGACTAGACACTGCTTTCTTGCAATAGACATTACTTTCTTAGACTGCACACTACTTTCTTACAATAGACACTACTTTCTTACAATAGACATTATTTTCTTACAATAGACAATACTTTCTTAGACTAGACACTACTTTCTTACAATAGACACTGCTTTCTTAGACTAGACACTACTTTCTTACAATAGACATTACTTTCTTAGACTACACACTACTTTCTTACACTAGACATTACTTTCTTACACTAGACATTACTTTCTTAGACTAGACACTACTTTCTTAAACTAGACACTACTTTCTTAGACTAGACATTACTTTCTTAGACTACACACTACTTTCTTAGACTAGACACTACTTTCTTAAACTAGACACTACTTCCTTAGACTAGACATTATTTTCTTAGACTACACACTACTTTCTTAAACTAGACACTACTTTCTTAAACTAGACACTACTTTCTTAAACTAGACACTACTTTCTTAAGCTAGACACTACTTTCTTAAACTAGACACTACTTTCTTAAGCTAGACACTACTTTCTTAAACTAGGCATTACTTTCTTAAACTAGACATTACTTTTTTAGACTAGACACTACTTTCTTATACTAGACATTACTTATACTAGACACTACTTTCTTAGACTAGACATTACTTATACTAGACACTACTTTCTTAGACTAGACATTACTTTTTAGACTAGACATTACTTTCTTACAATAGACATTACTTTCTTAGACTAGACACTACTTTCTTACAATAGACATTACTTTCTTAGACTAGACACTACTTTCTTTGACTAGACACTACTTACTTACAATAGACACTACTTTCTTAGACTAGACATTACTTTCTTACAATAGACATTACTTTCTTAGACTAGACACTACTTTCTTACAATAGACACTACTTTCTTAGACTGGGCACTACTTTCTTACAACAGACTCTACTTTCTTAGACTAGACACTACTTTCTTACAACAGACACTACTTTCTTTGACTAGACACTACTTACTTACAATAGACACTACTTTCTTAGACTGGGCACTACTTTCTTACAACAGACACTACTTTCTTAGACTAGACACTACTTTCTTACAATAGACACTACTTTCTTAGACTGGGCACTACTTTCTTACAACAGACACTACTTTCTTAGACTAGACACTACTTTCTTACAACAGACACTACTTTCTTTGACTAGACACTACTTACTTACAATAGACACTACTTTCTTACAATAGAGACTACTTTCTTACAATAGACATTACTTTCTTAGATTAGACACTACTTTCTTACAATAGACATAACTTTCTTAGACTAGACACTACTTTCTTAGACTAGACACTACTTACTTACAACAGACACTACTTTCTTACAATAGACACTACTTTCTTTCAATAGACATTACTTTCTTAGACTAGACACTACTTACTTACAACAGACACTACTTTCTTACAATAGACACTACTTTCTTACAATAGACACTACTTTCTTACAATAGACATTACTTTCTTAGACTAGACACTACTTTCTTACAATAGACACTACTTTCTTACAATAGACATTACTTTCTTAGACTAGACACTACTTTCTTACAATAGACACTACTTAGACTAGACACTACTTTCTTACAATAGACACTACTTAGACTAGACACTACTTTCTTACAACAGACATTACTTTCTTACACTACACACTACTTACATAGTAAGTGAGGAGACGTAAGCGTCTTTGGGAAGAATGAGGGTGAGGGTGAGGTGGTGTGGGTGTGGACGTTGGTTGTTGAGGGTGGCTAGCAGGTGGGTAGAAGCGTAGCGGTGATCCACCACTGACCTCACCAACAAACGGGTCAGCTGACCCACCGAGCACTCAACCTGCAGCAACCAGACAAGGCTTAGAAAACATCAACCAATGTTATGTATTTGAAGCAATGTAATTTATATATTGAGAGACGTTATATAAGGAGCTCACTCTAAACCTTTAAGGGATTAGATTAGATTTTGCCACCGAAGTTGCTAGTTTATTGTGCACCCCATATCCATCCTGTGGACGGTAGCGCGAGAGCATATGAATACACAAAAGGCCTAGGAACTAGGCCCGAAAGGGTTAACAGGAATACATATGGATTTATATCTACATATCTATAGTTCACTTATCTGTTACAAGCAAATTTAGGAAATTTGCTTAGTATATCTGGTATCTTATTTTCATTAATAAGATATCTTGACATGTCACATAGGTTATTATACTGTCTGTCTCTGTATTCCTCAATAAGTGGACAATTAAGCACATAGTGTTCAAGACAGTGACCATATGCCTGATCACATAATTTACATTTAGTTTGATCATCATCTGTGTCTCTCCCAAACTGCCAGAAGTACTTGTAACCAAGCCTAAGCCTGGCCACTACAATTCAAGGCACACGTCATTTTCCCTGTCTTCTAATAATATGTTACTCTTCCCCTATAATCTACCTTGTCCATAATTATTATCGCATTTGCTTTGTCTGCTTTCGTAAGGTGAGGTCTAGGACCTTTCCTTAATTATAACTTAACAAATCTTTGAGGACAATTGTTGTGTAAAGGTCTGAGCTTTGCTACAGACCTCTACAGGAACTCTGTCAAGCGTAACGGCTTGACAGAGTTCCTGGAGAGCGAAACGTTGCCACAATAAAATGTCACATTAGATGCACTTGTGTCCTTTTACTTAGCATATTGTCGATAATTCTACCAACGTCAATACATGTCTCTAATGTGTTCCATATCTAGAAGAACTCCTCTGGGTGTTCATCTTACATCTAAGACTCGTTACCCTTGTCACTTTTATGGTGAAGAGTTGCTAGCCACCTTACTCAGTACATTTTACAAGTCGTAATCATGTCACTTCCGCGTTCTTCTGGAAACATGAAGCCAGGTTTATGTGCTGTAAGTTGTTTTCGTTCCTCCACGTACCAGCATTGTGACGAAGCTCTTCTTTTTCTAGATATTTATATTTTGCTGTGTAATCAAATCAAATCAAAGTTTATTCCTTATGAGGATTACAATGCGGGGTTTACAGATTTTGGTTATTGTGAGGTTTACATGTAATAAAATACTAATTACAGAGGGGGCCACTAGAACACCTAGCATGGCTAGGCATTTCGAGCAAACTTAGATTAAGGGCTCCATGCAGCAGCAGCAGCAGCAGCAACAACGGCCTTGAGGATTCGTACATATGTAGTGAATATTGCTTGAAACTTTTTTCTTGTTTGTCTGAAGGTCATTCTTAGGTTTGTTAACCTGGTGTATGTTACTAATGTTATTCTCTTTATGTTCACTTTGAGAGAAAGATGTTAGGTGCGAAGTGTACCTCCAGATCTGTCAGTTGTTCTTCAGCTAGATGGCAAATCTCTCTGGCCTCATCTCCCGCTCATTACTTTTCATTGCCTTTCCCTGGGTTGAATTCTAGTGAACGCTTTTTATCCACGAGGATCAGTATAATACCCATGAGGATCAATATAACCCATTTGGAGATCAGTGTAGTAAACATGAGGATCAGTATAACACCCATGAGGATCAGTATAACAGCCATGAAGATCAATATAACACCTATGAGGATCAATGTAACCCTATCAGGATCAATGTAACCCTATCAGGATCAAGAAAAACCCATGAGGATCAGTATAACACCCATGAGGGCCCTGCCAGCCTCTTCAGCTGCAGGCCACTCCGGACCTGGTGGTCACAAGACCGTAATTCCACCTTTAAATCCCCCCCCCAAAAAAAAATGTTTCCAAACATTTTTTTCGACTAATTCTTCAGTTCTCGCGCATGTCCCCAATTTTTTTAATTAGCGAGATTGCCGGCTACGCGAGGCCTGGCCACACTGTTGTTGTCTTGCGCGAGGTTGGCGTAGGTGACTGTGTGTGAAGGTGAGCATGGTGCATCAGGTCCCTTGGGCTGCCAGCCGAGAGTGAAATTTGTTCACACTGTATGCAGGTGACGCTCACAAAGGGTGTTTGTGAGTTCTTGTGAGCTCTTGTCACCTAGTCTTTTGTGAGCGCTTGTTAAGCGCCAAATTTATGATCGTAGGATAATTATTTAAGGTGGAAGAAATTTGATGTCAGCATAGTTGTACGTGAACTGTTGTTAATATCAAGGAAGGCTGTGTGTGTGTGTGTGTGTGTGTGTGTGTGTGTGTGTGTGTGTGTGTGTGTGTGTGTGTGTGTGTGTGTGTGTGTGTGTGAGAGAGAGAGAGAAAGAATAAAAGAAGTGGTCCAACTTAAGCAAGTCGTCTGTGTGTGTGTGTGTGTGTGTGTGTGTGTGTACTCACCTAATTGTACTCACCTAATTGTGGTTGCAGGGGTCGAGACTCAGCTCCTGGCCCCGCCTCTTCACTGATCGCTACTAGGTCCTCTCTCTCTCTGCTTCCTGAGCTGTATCATACCTCTTCTTAAAACTATGTATGGTTCCTGCCTCCACTACTTCACTTGCTAGGCTATTCCACTTCCTGACAACTCTATGACTAAAGAAATACTTCCTAACGTCCCTGTGACTCGTCTGAGTCTTCAGCTTCCAGTTGTGACCCCTTGTCCCTGTGTCCCCTCTCTGGAACATCGTATCTCTGTCCACCTTGTCTATTCCCCGCAGTATCTTGTATGTCGTTATCATGTCTCCCCTGACCCTTCTGTCCTCCAGTGTCGTCAGTCCGATCTCCCTCAACCTTTCCTCGTACGACATTCCCCTGAGCTCTGGGACTAGCCTTGTTGCAAACCTTTGTACTTTCTCTAACTTCTTGACGTGCTTGACCAGGTGTGGGTTCCAGACTGGTGCTGCATACTCCAGTATGGGCCTGACATACACAGTGT
Source organism: Cherax quadricarinatus (assembly GCF_038502225.1). Classification (NCBI taxonomy): domain Eukaryota; kingdom Metazoa; phylum Arthropoda; class Malacostraca; order Decapoda; family Parastacidae; genus Cherax; species Cherax quadricarinatus. The sequence goes on along the minus strand of NC_091337.1, from coordinate 6,866,792 downwards.
ACAGTGTCTTGAACGATTCCTTATTAAGGTATCGGAACACTATTCTCAGGTTTGCCAGGCGCCCGTATGCTGCAGCAGTTATTTGGTTAATGTGTGCCTCTGGTGATGTGGTCGGTGTTATGGTCACCCCAAGGTCTTTCTCCCTGAGTGAGGTCTGTAGTCTTTGTCCACCTAGCCTATACTCTGTCTGCGGTCTTCTTTGCCCCTCCCCAATCTTCATGACTTTGCATTTGGCTGGATTGAATTCGGGAAGCCAGTTACTGGACCACATGTCCAGCCTGTCCAGGTCTCTTTGCAGTCCTGCCTCATCCTCATCCGATTTAATTCTTCTCATCAACTTCACATCATCTGCAAATAGGGACACTCATGTCGTTCACATATATCAAAAATAGCACTGGTCCTAGAACTGACCCCTGTGGGACCCCACTCGTCACAGGCGCCCACTGTGATACCTCTTCATGTACCATGACTCGTTGCTGCCTCCCTGTCAGGTATTCCCTGATCCATTGCAGGGCCCTCCCTGTTACATGCGCCTGATCCTCCAGCTTCTGCACTAATCTCTTGTGGGGAACTGGGTCAAAGGCCTTCCTGCAGTCTAGGAAAATGCAATCTACCCACCCCTCTCTCGTGTCTTACTTCTGTTACCTTGTCATAAAACTCCAGGAGGTTTGTGTGTGTGTGTATGTGTGTGTGTGTGTGTGTGTGTCAGCATAGTTGTTGATCCCTGTGTTGTATAGCATATTAGTATCATCCATGTGCTTTAGATAGGAGATCCCTTTTAGGCCTGTGACTCTGTGACGTCACGGGATGCGCATGTGTATGGTTGTACCTCTGCCTCCCTCTCAGTCGGCGTAGACATCCAGGCTAAGACAGACAGAGGCTGGGCTCCATTTCTCTCATCACAGTCTGACAGTATATATCGTTACCATCCAACAAGTGTGTCTACCTTCAACCCTCGATATCTCCATTTAAGAACCCCTACGATAAATGGTGCCAGCGGTGTGGGCGTAAAATTGATAATTACGCTGATGTACGGAGATTTCTTTCGACAGAGCCTGCCATCTTGTGAGTAGGCCTACCGAGGTTAACGCCAGCCAGCTACTCTCTCAAGCTCCTACCAGCTTCTACACCATTCACTGGTCAGTCTCTTTGTATTAGTGTTTATCTGCTTATTTGCATCACTCCCGAGGGGTTCACCCGAGTTTGCAAAATAAGCCAGCTTCCAGTCTGTGGTGAGGGAGCTCAGTCGAGCCTAGTCTACTCCATCCAATTCTGTTGCCTGCCAAGCCAGCTTCCACCCCTGCTGTGCTCATCATGTGAAGTTATCAAGCTATTCTGTGTGAAGGGTTAAGATAAGCCAGCTAGCAACTAACCCAGGTGTCTTACCCCAGTACTCAAGCAAGCCATGTTAGTAGTCTTCATCGCTTGTGATTCAAGCTCCAAGCCATCCTGAGTGCTCTTTTTCATCCTTGTGGTGTTGTGGTATTTTGTGGGTGTATTTTAAGCTAGCCAGCTTAGAATATCTTCGCGGCAGTGTGGCTATTCTCAGTGAGGCTTACGCCGTTCAACCCATAGGCCCAACCACCCATGACCACGTGTGCCTCACCACGCGGTCTCAGACGCCTTAGCCCTGTTATGCCCACAAACCCAACCACTCTCACTGTTGTGGTACTCACCCAACCTCCACCAGTGTTTTGGCACACTACTAAGGGTTGTAGCACCATATTTTAAGGAGCACATAGGGGGTCAAGAGCTAGAGTGTGTTTCGCGCCACCGTTAAAAGCCTCCTGTGTGAGTTCATCGTCGATGTAAGCGCAATTCTATGATCACGTGTGCAGAGGACAGCAGCAAGACGACATAAACAATCCTCAACTCTCCACTACCATCTACCTCATTCTACACCAAGTCGTTACAGCGATAATTTTTTTTTTCATAAAGACATTTGCGAGTGTTCAGACATTTCTTTTTGTGTTTCCAGTGATTTTCTTAGTGACATTCAGTGACTCTCGATCAGACTCAGTGTTTGTTTTGCAATAATCTTTTAATCTCCTTAATTCAGTGTTAATTTCCATGCATTATCTTATGTCTGTTTTGTTGTGTGTCTTTTTATACACTTGAAGTAAGTACTTAGTGTTTTTCCTTGTTGTGTGTGCAACATATGAGCAGTATAGAACTTGTGTTTGCACTTCAGAATCACCTTGTGTTCTCAGTATTCCAGTGAAGTATTTCAGTAATTTATCAGCTTTATTCTGCATCACAACTCAGTGTTGTCTGTTACATTTTTTTTTCTTCCCAGCATTTGTGTATTCTTGTTTTTTTCCCTGTGTGTTGAACATTCTTGTGTTCATATTCTTTTCATTTAGCCAGTGTCTAATTTGTCTTATTTCCACAGACAATAGTGCCATTATTTTGTGCAAGCAAGAAATCATTTTTTACAAAAATTTTCCACATCAAGTTTCATTGCAAGAAAATTCTAGTATTGTGTTTATGTTGATGTGTTGTGTTCTGCATCAAAGTGTTCAAACTTTTTGTTCTGTGTTTTAGCACCTATTATTTTTTCATGTTTCATTGAACAAATTCACTCTTAGTGCAATTTTTAAGTTCTTCTTTTAGAGTAAATTGTTCTTTTGCTTGTTAAATGTTGCTTGAGTGCAGTTAAGAGTTAAAGTGTTCATTCTTTGATATATTTCTTTTCTTGTGTAATAATTTTTTTTATTATTGCACATTGACTTATTTTGCAATAATTCTTGTGCAAATATTGTGTTGCCATTAAAGTTTTTCTTGCAGAGATTTTATGCAGTGTTGTGCAATACTTTTTAATTAGCAATTGTCAATTGCAATATTGCTACAGTTTATTTCAGTTCAGTTCATATGATCTGTTCTGTGCATAATATTTTATTCTTTCTGTGCCATTTTATTTTATTCAAGCTTTATTGAGTCCATTTTATCATTTTATTGTGTTTCCCTATTGCATTGAAAGTAAAGACAACTCACTGTGCCATTTATTCAATTTAAAGTAAAAGTTGAGCAAATCAGATTTGAGTAAAGTACAATTTCTCTTGATTTTCAAAGTGTTATTTGTTAAGTTGAGTATTTTTCTTGTGTGAGTTTTTTACTTACTGTGTAACCTGTCAATTTTTAATTACTTATGCAGAATAGTTAAGCATTTTCTTCCCGTTTAAGCTTATTGTGTCATTCTCTCCATTTTTCTTGTCTTTATGTCCTTCAGTAAGTTCACTGAGAAGATGTCCCAGTCACTTTTGAACGTTCACTTAGTGTATCATGCCAGTCAAAGTCAATATGAATCAGTCCACAGTACCAACATTTCCTTACTGACTGAAAGACAGTACCTAGCCCTTGAGCAATGTGTTTGTTCTCACAGCTGGTATCTGAGATTTGTTAAAGTGCTGCGAAATGTGAAGTTCAGATTAAGTTCCTATAGATTCGTTCATTACTTATTAACGTAGCCGAGCGGTCAGGCACTAGTAACTCTGTCACTCCCATCTGTGTTCCACCTACACCTTCATACTTGCAGGATAGTGTTCCGTTGCCTCAAGTGTCCGGGGACACTCAGACTGCCTTGAGTGCACAGCCTATCCCTGCAATGACTGCTAGTTCGAGTAGTAGTTTCTCCACAGGGGATGCCTTGTCAGAAAACGATTACTTGCAACTAGTAATGCCATCTCTTGATGATGTCACATGCCGTATGCAGAAAGACGTCTCTGTTACAGCTAGTGTTCTCACTAGAGTGTCTGTTGTTGTTCCTAATGTTCCAGATGGTGATCCCATCCTAGTTGACAGTAACCAGTGCATTGTAAGAAGTTATTTCTCGAGTAACTTTCACATGTTGTTAACGTTTGTAAGTGAAGTTTCTTTATAGCTGATACCTCGTGTCACTGTGTGCGACTCAGATTGAATATCAGCATTGTTGACCGTGTTCATTTATTTTCTCCTGTGCTTGCAGTTTGAGATAGTAGATTCGTTCTCCCTTGCTCATATTGTGTGTTATAGCGTTAATTTTTTCAACCGGGGAGAGTCATCTACTCCACCGAGTTTGTTCATTCCTCCAGTAAGAAAGAACCGATCCCTTGTGTTCTGGTGATTCGATTCCTGCTCCAGGAAGATCTTATTCTTACTGTGAAGCCACCAGCACCCATTAGTGACTTTGTAATGAGCCAAGAATTACTGTATCGAACAGCCGAGTTGGGTACTCCAAGTAGAAGAGTTTACCAGTTAGTAATTCCACAGTCACTAGTGAATGTAGCTCTACAGCTAGTTCATGATGCACCAGGTGTTGCACACCCTGGTATGGATCGTTCTGTGAAACAAGCCAGAATGAAATACTTTTGGCCACGTATGGCAACTGACATTTCCGAGTATGTTAAGAAATGTAGTGTGTGTATGCAACATAAAGGAAATGTCAATGGTCCTAATCCTATCCAAGTGTACCCAACCACTAGCGAACCGTGGGAAAGAGTTGCCCTTGACTTGTTAACCAATTTTAAATGTTCCCTCCAAGGCAACAAACATCTGTGTGTTATGGTAGACCATTTCACCAGATATTGTGAGTTAGTTCCTATTGCAGATAAGACTGCAGAGACAGTAGCTAAAGTGTTTAAAGAACGCATTATCTGCAGGCATACCACCCCTAAGTCCTTAATAACAGATAATGGAGGTTAATTCTGTAATGAGATTCTTGAAAATTTGTGTACTTTATACAAGATCTCTAAATCCACCATTGTTCCTCATCATCCTGCCAGCAATGGGTTAGCCGAAAGAACCAATAAGAAAGTACTTGATGTCCTGAGAGCCACTATCAACCCCAATAGTGAAACTTGGGATGAAGTCATACCAGATGTCCAATGTGCCATAAATTCTGCTTACAATGCTTCCATAGGTGATACTCCACATTATGCATTGTATGGTGTAGACAAGCGTTTACCCTATGAGTTGTTATATTCCACTCCGAAACCTAATTACAACCCTGATGATTTCGTAGCAACTCGTACCAGCATGGCTCAAAGTGTTTTTAGAAGAATCCGTGAAACACTTCATAAATCAACAGCAGAATTTACTAGAGTAACTAATAGCCGTGCAAAGCCATCAAAAGTAAAAGTAGGTTCGAGAGTAATGCTGACAAATTTCAACAAAACATCCACAATGCCCAAGCTCGATCAAAAGTTTGTCGGACCTTATTGAGTTGTAGAACATATCTCTGGTAATAAGTATAAGGTTAGAGAAATTAGTACTGGTAAGTACAAAGAATTGCATTTAGATCATATGAAATTAGTATGCGATGTTGATGATATTGCTACCCAGACTAATGTGACAGATGCTGAAAATCCTCTTGACTCTGTACCCTCTACCTCAAATACTCAGATAACCAACCTGAATGTCGTTACTCCTTGCGTGCTCGACAAGTAATGAGAAACCCACAAGTATCTTTTGTAGATATTCGTTCAGATCTCCCTCAGTCAAGGCATGTGTTAGCCATTGCAGAGGAATTCGATCCTCCCAGAGATGATAACCATTCTGCATATGTAAACCTCACCCTCGCAGAATTGGGTTTAAATGTACATAGTCTGTATAACTAGATGTCCGAGATGAAGTAAATTGTCAACTGTTTTTTATTAACTGATTAGTTTTTCCGATTTTTTTTTTTTTTAGTATTCACGTTCCCTCCGTATTCTGAGAATTTGACAGTAATGATCTGAGTGCGCACCAGATGCATTTGCTGTTAATTTCACCTTGTATATATATATTTATTCTTCCTCAGCATCCGTAGAGTGCATGAATACAGATCGATCGATCAATTCCATCCATATTGTACAATGATTTGTTCTTATAGATTGTAATGCATTACGTTAAAAATCATTACGTTAAAAGTGATTATGTTAACACCCATTACGTTAAAACTCATTTTGTTAACATCCATTATGATACCATCCACTAATTCTAAGTTATATATGAATTTGTTATTGTATAGAATCAGCCCAGAACCGCCTGCCTGTTCAGCCTATAGATAGTAGTGTATGTCGAGACGACATACGTAACATGACCGAGCTGTCAGCATAGTTGCTGATCCCTGTGTTGTATAGCATATTAGTATCATCCATGTGCTTTAGATAGGAGATCCCTTTTAGGACTGTGACTTTGTGTGACGTCACGGGATGCGCATGTGTACGGTCGTACCTCTGCCTCCCTCTCAGTTGGCGTAGACATCCAGGCTAAGA